>NC_055962.1:3806063-4081063 GCF_018492685.1 Alosa sapidissima | reverse complement strand
ACCCTGCCCGCTGCCGCTGCCCGCTGCCGCTCCCTGTCTGTCTGCAAGGCACACCGCGCCTCTCCTCGTCTCCACACAGCCCAGCTGGACGCCGAAACAGGGCCACAGCTCTGGCAGTGTGGAGTGGTGATGAAGCATTGTCCAGAGGAGTGGGGCCACTCCCAGGGCTCTCTGAAAGAACCTATAAAGCTTTGATTCAAAGGCCGTTAATGGACAAATAGCTCGTGTCTATGAAGTGTCCTCAACCCCCGCGACCTGCGTCTCATGTTTAGTCTGAAGAGATGCGCTTTTCAATGCTGTCGAGACAGACAAACAACGGGCAACACTCAATTTGGATAGGAACCGAAAAAAGACATGCCGCGGAGACAGAAGGGAAACGAATGGAGGGAGAAGAACAGAGGGATACAAAGAACAGAGTAGGAAAAGTATAAATCAAGAAAATGTATTCACCTGTGAAATGATCTAAAGCCCTCACTGGGCTGCTCTTCTCTGCTAATTGTCCAGCATGCAGCTAAGCGCTAATGTGGAGCCTCAGGACGGAGGCACTGGAGACTAATGGAGTGTTTATTGTACACAGTTGTAGGACACTTCATGGAACCCAGAGAAAGTCCCCGCTAATAGTGTCATTGGCCAGGGCGTCCCTCAGACAATAACACTCTCCACAGGAGAGTCTCAGGAGGCTACTCCCACTGGCCCCTACTCCAAATATGAATGCATTAAACACTGGTGCCGTTTTAATTATTCATGCCAAACACCGACTTTGTGTTTCTATACACATGAGCACTAATGAAATATTCACTCTGTTCTTTTAGCACTTGAGACTATGCTTTGTTCAGGCGCACCATCCTGAGGTTTCGAATGTTCACTTAGTTGTAGAGAAGAAACAGAACAATTGGTGATGTATAGCTGGGAAGTTCAAGTCCGAGCTCCATTACCAGACCATTTCTCTACAGTAATTAAACATTTCTTTGAAAAATGGCTAAAGGGTATATTTTTTTCCTAAAATGAAATATCACACAACCTAAGCATAATGCAGGTGGCAGTAACTCACTCATTAACCTCTATGTGCCTCCCATTCTTAATGGGTGACTCAACCTATGCAGCAATTCCTCTGTCCTCTGCCACTAGCACACTGGCGACCAGAGACCTGCTATGAACATCATTAATCTTGGGGAGTTTTATTCCTTAAACACAGAGAGGAGTACATTTTAAGACCATTATTTATAAAACAGAGAGGTGGATTCCTCTGCAATCAAATCTTACGGCAGTTTCTTTACCCTGAAGATGGACACCACAGAGTGGACTCGCAACAATAGCCTCAGAGAAGCCATTAAGGACCCACGGGGAAGCAGATGATTTCTGATAGGCTTCTGCAAGAGGCTTCTGCAAGAGAGATGGGCTTGTCCATGTTTTCCATTATAGGCTAGCAGAATGGCTTGACCTCTCTTTTCACTTTTTCCCTTGGCCAAAGGCATGCATATAAACAGCGCTTTCTGCTATTCCTGATCTTTTGTACACATGTTGACCCTCCACAGTACATGCAGCATATGGTAACTGTGAGATAACCACCAGACCAGCTCCGGCTCCCACAACAGCAGGGCTCTAGCCTGCCCTGTTAGCCACCCACTCTAGCCATAGCAGTCAGATGTGTGCTTTTACATGGATGTCAGGGAGAAAGGGCCATAAAACATCTGACTGGGCCATGCCACTTATTACCATTAATAATTGATATGGCCACATTAGTGAGGGGAAAGCTAGTGATTTCACAGAGAGAGAGAGAGAGAGAGAGAGAGAGAGAGAGAGAGAGAGACTGCACTAGGGAGCCAGAAGCAGATGGAAGCGAAAAGCCTTGTTACACCAAATGAAGTCTGTGCAGAGTACATGGGCCATGAATAATGGATTCTGTAGGCTGGATGATCCAGCCCCCCCCCAACCAGCCAACTCACCAACCCACCCACCTTCTGTGCTGCGGGGTGGCTCATGCATTTGCCCCATACATGATCTCAACTACTTACTGGATGATGATCGTTGGATGGGTTCAAATCAAATCATTGACGTGAGGCATAAATACAACTCCCCTCCCATCCCCTAGTCAGCTGCCACAGCTGCCAGGAGCACATCCCAGCACTAATGGGACAAAGGGAGAAATTACATTTCCAAAAGTGGCCTTTGGGCCTTTAGTAGGCTGGTCATTAGATGTATTGAAATAATGGGGTTTGGTTCATTTTTAAGGTGAGGATAAAATGGCTCAATTTAGTTATTCTCATTAATCTCAGGCAAAATTAAAATCAGGGGGTGTAAGGAAGGTACTTTTTTCTTATTCGATGGTCAAAACAAATCAATTTTGGGTGGACTTCATTTAATAGCCTCTGTGACAGGATACATGGAGCCCTTGGTTGGATTCAGCTCATCTGATGGACTCTGAATTAATAATGTAAGCAATCCCTCACATGCTAATGTCCTACATATAAGAACCCAGGAAATGGACAATTACTCAGAAACATTTCATTTATTTTAACAAATGAATGTTTAATGCAATTTGACAAAGGAGTCCTTCTTCCGGGCACTTTAAGCCCAAATGTAACAGGTTCACTTCATCATATAGACAATTTCCGCTGAACATCTCTGCTGCCATTGCTGTTACTGCTTAACAGTTTTTGCCAGTCCCACAAGAAGATCCTATTTAGTGAATGGTGACATTTCATGAGCGCAGATGGTGGCCTTTAATTATGTCCATTCTTCATCCCTGTCTCCATGCACTATAACCTCGCTGAATTTAAAAATTATTTTGCTATACTGCCTGCCTTATGGATGTATGCAACTTGTATTTCCAGTTGAACTCAAATAACTTGTATAAGCTCTGGTACATGATGGATTCTGTCCACCTCACAGATGCACACCTCATTAGTGGATATGTGGAAGACTCTGGAAAAGCTACCGAGAAAATTCTCCGGAGGGCCTTGAATCCCTTTGATTATTGGAATCAGACCACGGGCAGTCTCAAGTCCACTCGGCACTCTTTACAAAGCATTCGTCGGAGATCTAAAAATCAAGCCATTTTTCTGTCAAAGGTCACTTAATAAAAATCTTAATCAAATAAAAACCGCCACTGAAAGTAGGCTGAATGCAACAATATGGCATTATGTGCAGTGTGCATTCAGTCAAAATGGCGGTTCCCTGCTATGCTTTGGTCCGTGACCTCCTCAGGCACACGCCCCTGAAGGAAAATGATGGCGATAACCTCTAAACTCAATGCAATTATGCCAATCTATTGAAGGCAGAGACTTGCTTGAAGGGCACAGCTTTATTTATCTCATTTGCCACTGTGTACCCTGGCGGCAGCACTTTATCATGTAGGCTACACAGGGAAGGTGAGCGTGGTTACAGCAGCGTGTCATTTGGGCCGTTGCGCCGTGGACGCCACTACTGACCCCCCTCTCGTTCCCTGGTGACTTACACATTGCCCCTGTCTTCTAATATCAACTTCAATTACGGCCCAACGCCACTGGCTTGCCTTGCACCCAACACCATACCATAAAGCCACATTGCCTGAAGCAATGGCCCTGAATATTGCCTCAGCCTGGCTTTCATTGCCACTCTTTGGAAATTTATGATGCTAGCGAGCTTACTCTCGACTGAGGATGGTGATTACAGGCTGATCATTGACCACATGAGCTTGGGTGGGACTGGTCATTTTGAGTGGCTGGAGTGAGTGCTGGGAGGTGGTTAGTGTTTGTCAGAGGACTTAAGGACTTTTCAAGTGCCAAGATTCCTTTGCACATTCCGGTAAAAACCTGCCTTAGTTGCTATAGCGACAGTTAGTTAGTAACCTGCAGCAGCAAACGCTAAGCAGAGACACGTTTCTTTTATTGAGATCCATTCTTTAGGGGCTGCAATATGACTGGTCAAATGGTGCCTTTTATATATTTCATAAGACTGTTTCTCCACGGCCACTGTGCAAAACAACTACTTGTCAGTGAGTGTGAAACTCACCACTGAATGAGAGTCATTTCCCCCTTAAAGGGTAAGACTAACCCCCGTAGTTCATGGGGGACTTCTCTAATTTCTCTAATAAGTGATTCTCTAATTACTGGAGATGAAGAGGTATTGTTCAGCTTATCTTGAATTAGTCAGCAGTAGGGAGGCAGTGAGAGCCCTTTCCTACGTCATGAAACTGAAACATGCAGCATGCTTATGAAACAGCCGTGCAGCACAGAGCAATGCAATGGGAATGAGGACAGGGCAGTGGTGTAGAGAAACAAACCTGTCCATATTTCTATAATGTCTCCAGAAATGCTACATACTAACTTTGTACAACATTCACCATTAAACTCTATTTGTTTTTTTACTCTTTTAGCAATACACGGTCAATCAAACAGAACTGTGTAATACTGATTGCATTCTAAAAATATATGTGTAATAAAGTATTGAAGTCGATGCTTGTGTGGACACCAGTGAACAGGTAGAATGGCCTCTGACCGCTGCATTAGTATGAGAAGTAAGATTTGTTCACCGATGAGAGACATCTTCCCTCGTGGAGGGCACGTACAGAGTAATTCTCTGCTTCTCCAACCTTTAACCAGTCTGCCGTTCTACATGGTGAAATACACTTAATTATTGGGAGCAGAGCTGCTCGGGCTCCCATTGCTTTGCGCCGAGAGCAGCTATTGATTTCAGCTTGTCTTCTGCCTCATTAGAGCATGGCAAGAGCTCTGCCCTGCAAGCTAAAAGGGAACGGCGTCGATCCATAAATAAGCCGGCCTTACAATATCTTCTATTGTGCTAGGATGAAATATTGCAGAGCCTGAAGGTGAGAGCGTGTATGTATGTGTGTGTGTGTGTGTGTGTGTGTGTGTGCCAGCTTTGATAGTTTCTGTGGAAACATTTGGGCCACAACAGCACACCATTTGATAGGAGGAATCAGACCCTTTCGGCTTAATGTCTGCGGGAAGCATTTGCATAATATCAGTGGTAATGGTTCAATTACTGTCAGTAGCATTGGAGTGCCAGGGGGCGACATTGTGGGCGGTCATTTATTTGTAGACACTGCTAATGAGTAGGTAAGATAGTGAAGTTTATCGCATTTTTTATTATTATTATGGGTGAAATGGGTTTTGGGGTGTCAGCAAGTTGCTGTGAAAACTTGCGAGGCGGAACTTTTAATGAAAGGCCAAGATGGAGCATGGCAGAGAGGTGAACGCCGAGCGCCTGTGGCCCGGGTCTCGTCGCCGACTCCACAGCGCGGTCGTGGCGATTTCCCTCTCATTTCCGCCTCTCCAGTTCAGCAGAGGAGGATCATAAACACGTCAGGAACGGCCGGGCCATCATTATCCCACTGTCCTTCAGACGCCACCGACGCTACATCTAATGAATGTGCAAGCAGTATTAATGATGTCCATTTCACCGGCACTCCCATTAGGCTCAATGTGCTGCTTCGCCTCAGCCTCAACTCAGGTCAACAGCAGGAGGAAGAACTGATTTATTCTCAAAACTAACGTGGTGTCATTTAAATCCTTGTTTCATAGACCTCACTCTAGAGATTAGTTGAGTGGTGAAAAATCATGGTCAAATTTATGGTGCAATGTTTCTAAAGTGTTGGGGCAACTTGCTATCTATATTTAGTCAGCTAACATATTTCTTGGCATTGTGCATTACATTACAGGCGTGAGGTGAAATAAATCAAGGTAATTTCAGGAAAAACACTAATAAGAAGGCCAAAGCCTGACAGAAACATGTGCTATATTTTACCCAGGATGACAACCAGTGGAGGCTCAGAATGATTTGACTGGGAGATGTGAATATTTAAACTCTAACCCTCTTCCTAGACACCGACTAAATCTGGTCTGACGGGTGATAATTCAACATCACCCTCTGAAGGTTCTGCCTGCGAGAGGAACTTGGGAGAAAAAAAAAGAGTACGGCAGAGCTTATCCTGTGTCATTTCCAACAGACTCCACCATACGCTTGTACGAGAAATTAACATCATGCATATGCAGGTAAGGCCAAGTGTAAGCACTTTCCCACAGCAGTGGCTGCCTTTCCTGAGCTGTCTCAGGCACAGCGGGGCTGCAGGGAACTAGCGCAGGATAAGACTCCACTGGGAGACTCTCCCCTTCCTGACTCCCCTCAGAAGTGCTTCAGTTCCCTGCGGTTGCCAGACTCTTCCTATCGTCAAACTTTCAAGTGCTCCGGAACATAAGGCGCTCTGTGACTTGATAAAGCCTCAAAGTAAATAGAGTCAACACACTGACGAGCGCTGCACAACACCAGTAATGGGAATCGCGGCAGAACAGAGGTGGGATAGAAGTGGAGCAATCCTCCACGCCCGATACTTCTGACACGACAGAATCTTTGCCTAATGTGATAGATGTCAGCGTTTTGTTTGGGAGCAAACAACAACAAATGCTGCATTCTGTTTGGTGGGTAGGCTTGTCAGTCAGTAACCAGCTAGTGGACACCCACGGAAAACACTGCTTACATCTAATTTATGATATTGATTATTTCCCCCCTTGTTATTTACACAGGCCCCTGTCTTAATTTGGTGATATTTTAGCACAAAAGTGTCACTTGGTTTTAAAAGTGGCCTATAAAGCAGCCGGTGTGCTGACACCCCGGCAGAGATATGAGAGGTGGGATTAATCACGCCAGAGAGGAGCTGTGTAAACACGGACATTTCTCAGCCCCAGCCAAGCTCTGGGGGAAGGGTGTGTGTGTGTGTGTGTGTGTGTGTGTGTGTGTGTGTGTGTGTGTGTGTGTGAGTGAGGGGGCAGCCTGATGGATGAGCGCATGGGAGAATTTAGAGTGCTAACCAATGCAGAAAACTGGCACCCAGTTCACAAACTGTGCCAGAGTGGCAGAGGTTAGCGAGAGATTTCCTTTCTCAGCTGAACCGGTGACAGGTGAGAGGGACAAAGTCACAGCCAAGGACAGGTAGCGAAATGCACCGTCCGCTGTATGAGAAATGACTGCAGGCCCGTCGGAAAGGTCAGCTTATCCTGCTCAAACATGTCACACCTGTTCAGCTCATGGAGCTGCATAAATACCTTTGCAGTGACCACCGTGCTCATCTGAGGCTGGATTGAACTCTATAAATTAGAGCAAACAAAGTAGCTCCTCTTCTTGTCATCAGCATGCTTATTTTGGTTCAGTAAACAGTGTGCTCAATGGCCTATATTTATGCACACATTACACACACACACACACACACACACACACACACACACACACACACACACACACACACACACACACACACACACACACACACACACACTGTAGGTATAGCTCCTATGTAGCAGTCCTTATCTAAGTGTACCTGCATACCCCTGTCACAATGTCCCCAATATTCCATTGGCCTCTGGTCAACTGTTCTGGCTTGTTTCACTCTGAGAGGTTTTCCCAGAAGCCAAGATAGCATAGAGTGAGGTTGCTCTCCTGTTTTGTTAAATGGATAAGTTCTTCCAATCAAACACAATTTATTGGATTACCCAGCAGTTCATTAGAATAAACAGGAACAGACAGGATTTATACATGAAACTTTGGGCACGAGGCCAAATCATTCCCCACATTATGACAGAGCCGTTGTCCTCATAACTTCATTATTAGTTTTTTATAGCTGCCATTCTGCTCACTGAAACAATCTCAGCCCACAAAGTGGCTGGACTCGCCAGAAAGGAGGAGGTTTTGATTATGATTAAAACCTGACATTCAGAAGCATTCAA
Organism: Alosa sapidissima; assembly: GCF_018492685.1. Lineage (NCBI taxonomy): Eukaryota > Metazoa > Chordata > Actinopteri > Clupeiformes > Clupeidae > Alosa > Alosa sapidissima. The sequence goes on along the minus strand of NC_055962.1, from coordinate 4,073,342 downwards.
GTAAACAAATAGAACCTGTTGGCCAGCATCGGGAGGATTGGGTCTGTGCAATTACTGTGGCTCTCACCTTGGACCCACACAAGCGCGACTGGGGCCGCAGACTGACCCAGACAGAGGGAAGAGAGGCTTTTCTACAAGAGACTGAAAGGCTTAGATATGAAATCCTGCGCAAATGCCCCTGAAAGAAAAAATAACTCACAGACCTTTCTCTCCATATTATATATTGATTGGTTGCTTTAAGCCTCTCCATAATTTATTCCATGCAGACTGATGCAATAGGACTGTTCCCTACCAGGAGAATATTATAAGGGCTGTTGTGCGTGAGTTTTGGTGAGATCAATAGAAGTCATAAGGCAGCTCTGTCCATCTCCCTCACACATAAGGCAGCTCTGTCCATCTCCCTCCCACATAAGGCAGCTCTGTCCATCTCCCTCACACATAAGGCAGCTCTGTCCATCTCCCTCACACATAAGGCAGCTCTGTCCATCTCCCTCACACATAAGGCAGCTCTGTCCATTTCCCTCACACATAAGGCAGCTCTGTCCATCTCCCTCACACATAAGGCAGCTCTGTCCACTAACACGGATCAAGCTGGAATGATGAAGAATACCAATCGACAGACACGTCAAATAAGAAACAGACAAACAGAGAGAGAGAGAGAGAGAGAGAGAGAGGAGAGAGAGAGAGAGAGAGAGAGAGGAGAGAGAGAGAGAGAGAGAGAGAGAGAGAGAGAGAGAGAGAGAGGCTGACAGACAGGGAATGACATTGTAAGGGGAGACCATCTAAAAATGAAATATACAGCTAGATAATAAAATGTATGATGCCCATAAATGATGATAGTGAAAGTAGCGAGGCAAAGTGGAATGGACGTGGAAATCACTCTCATAATCAAACCAGATCAGAAGGTTGGTGACCAAAGAGTCATCGGCCGGTGAATAGTACACACAGCTGGATCAGATGTACTGCCTGTAAAAGTGTTAAGGGGTCTGATTACCTGTTCCCTATGATACTTGTTTTGCCATAGGCAATTCTGCAAGGCTATATCCCATAGTCCATGGAGCAAACAAAGCAGCGTTCTCTGTGATGTTGCAGGCTAGCCATGCAGAATAAATGCTCTTTTAACTTATGCAAATATGCCCAAGTTCTGAGTCATTTCAATAATTAACGGATGACTTCAGCCAACAAAACGCTTGTGCTCATCAACTTGAGTCTTTCATCTTCACTAATGACACACCGCTGAGTTTGGCTTTGAAAAGAACAGACAGGTCACTTAGGCACATGTGCCCGAATTTGATAAATTATATTAATCTCCTTGCAGTGGTCTAATGTGGATTTCAACAGATTAGCACGCTCGATATACAAATGCTACCCTGCCATGTCCCCGCCCGTGGCTCTGCTGCATCTGCGCTCTGTGTGGAGCGTGCGAGGAACCATGAAAGTGGATGTGGAGGACAGCCATACACAGTTACACTTCAGGCAGGTGATCGTGTGTCATGGAGCCCATGTCCTCCGAGTGCACTGGGCTGCTGTGCAGCTGTCCCCTGCCGTGCCCAGTGCCCCAGTAGCACTCGGGGAGGGAGAGAGACACAGCTAACGGCTCGCCTGGTGAGAAGGGAGAACTGGAGCACCAGAGATAAGGGTCTTTGTCATGGCCATCAGGTGTGTGTGTGTGTGTGTGTGTGTGTGTGTGTGTGTGTGTGTGTGTACGTGTGTGTGTGTGTGTGTGTGTGTGTGTATGCATGTGTGTGTGTGTGTGTACGTGTGTGTGTGTGTGTTGTGTAAGGGTGGGACTAGTGGCTAAGGTTGTGACCCCCAGTGTGTCTGCTTACACTCCCCTCTCTCAGGGGCAGATTGGCCTGGCGGGGCCTCTGCTCTGCTCTGCTGGCTGTTGCACTGCTGGGTCTGGATGAAGGCTGGCTGAAAGATGACTCTCACTCCACTCGCCAGCCTTTACTGCTAATGCTCGCAAAACAAAATGCTTACTTATGTAAAAGCCCCATTCCGAGTCATTACTATCAGCAGCATTACCAAGATTAATTTGCAGCCGTTTCCTAAAGTTGTACAATGTTTCTCATTCCAACAACCGTACCACAGAAATGGTGTCTAATGGCTTACGATATCAGACTGTCCTGGCAGGGGTATCCATGAGGGAGTTAGATCTTCAGTGTACAAAGCCATAACACAGAACACAAACTCTTAGGCATCTGGGTGAATATTCTGCCTTTTTGCAACCGAATCTATTTATCACAATACTAACAAATGCTCACATACAGTAATAATAAGCATGACCACAAATACTAAACAAGTAAGCAAGCAAGCAAAAACAAGTAAGAACTCCTACAAAAGGCAACATTTTACTCTAGTTCAGTATTAAAGGCCACACAGACAGTTTCATCGTCAACATCAATCTGTCATCCAAAATGTATTATTTGTAACTCCCCATAATCTACAGCATCTATCAACTACCTACTGTAGAGAAATATAGCAGGCTTGGCCCAGGTATCCAGCTCTTTTCAGACTTGAATAAATGCTGTACCTATAATCTACCAAGCCGCAACAGACTGATAGCTACTTCATAACATTTGCATAATATATTTGAATACATTTTTTTGCTTGGCTGACAAATAATTAGGGAAAATAAATAGTATCAGCCAGCAGTCCAACAGCATCCATCCAGAGGGGAAGCCCGTAGTGAACAGGGCTAATGTGCGTGTTTGATGTGATATCAAGCTGCGGGCCAGCAAAAACTAATCCACTAATTTATAGCATGATCTGGCAGTCGGCCGAGAGAGGATGAAGAGGAGGAGGAAGGGGGGGGGGGGGGGGGGGGGGGGTTAGGTGAAAAACTGCAATGTCACCACGCAAGTCCACTTTTAGCCCTCTTGCATCAAGTTACTGTATTTATGTAGCGCGAGAGCCTCGGGAAACAGATGTCCTTGATTGGGGCACTCTAATTACTCATGGGCAAGAGCCTCCACGTTTCTGTAGGTTCAGCAGCCCACTCGGCCCCCTGACCACTTAACACCACATTGCCCGCCCGCACGCCGAGAGGAAAAGAAAGGTGAGGCGAACATTTCTCAGCTGAGCTTCAGAGACACAGTAGAACTGCCCATAAATCCTGTGCTTTGATCCCAACAGTGACTACAAAAACCAGGGATAAAGCCATTCGTTCCTCCAATTACAGGCGGCCCAGATGTGAGACTATACAGTTCTGAGAAAAACAGTTCTCTTAGATTAGCATGCAGACGCACGCAGAGTGAGGTGTGTGCTTCGAATGTTCAGAGGAAGTGTTACATCAATAGGCTGCTAACGTGGCTCAATGTTGCAGAGTGCTTGCATAGAAACTAAATGATGCCACCCGGCTATACATCATAATGCAGTCTGTGATACAGCTAGGATAAATTGCAATAACCTTTCAAAAACTAGCAGCTTTTAAAAGTATTAATTTCTACTCCACATAATTGGATAGGACACCTAGGTGGCTAGGCAATATTTTTTATTGGATTGCCCTGTCAGGAGTCTAGATTGTCTTGGGAAGCAGAGTAATCGTTTAGTGGGGAATGACAGTGAATCTTGGAAATGGGTCTCCTTAGAACATTATTTGCCATAAATTAACAGGCAGAGCCCTCCTGAAGGTCAGCTGTAAAACTGACTGACGGCCAAAATTAAGGCACTACTATTGGTCAAGCTGACATCAAGCAACCAATAAGATACTAGCGCCTAACTGGTTACAGGTGGTGACCAGAAGGAAGTGATCTTGAGGCTATAAAATTCAGTGTCAATTTGATTCACTATAGTGACCCGTCAGTACCATCAATTACTAGTCATATATCACAGAAAATTCTGCAGCAGGACCTCGATTATGCACTGTACTGCTGATGTGCGTTTCGTCCTATAGGTGAATTTACCTGACAACAAACTCCCTGTTTCCCTTAGACCAGCAGAACTAAACAACACATTTTAGTCACAATAAATACTACACTTGGCTGTGTAACCGTTCATCTTGTGTTCGTTGGAAGCAACAGGCAGTGCATCTGCAAACTCAAACTAGCAGCGGCATTTGCCTCATCTGACCCTGCCGCCGGCCCCACCCACAGCAGGACACGACCCAGCAGCTCTGAGACAGGACCTCTTCACAGTGAAGCATCCCTGAAGCTCAGCACTCCTGGGTTCCTCCTCCAGCGATAACTTCCATGTGGCACAACGTCAAACGACAGTGATCCTGTCGCCCGCATCCCCACTCCCATGACATCAGAACCCCCCCCCCCCCCCCCCCCCCCGCCTGCCTGTCTCGGTCATGCTGCCCCCCCTCCCATCGCTGGAAGTCCTGGTGCACTGAGTGTGAGCACGCTGGAAGTGCAAAGGCCCGGTGCACTGAGTGTGAGCATGCGTCCCCCTCCTCCTGCTCTGTCGCTGGCTCACAGCAACTCATCTGTTGCTTGATCCACTCAGGCTGCTATCTGTTGACTGCAGATAGGCCGCCTCTGGAAACCCACCACCAGCCTCCTTTCCAGCTCCATTCTCTTCTCTCCTCCTTCAGCTTGCTACCTCAAGCGTTGCAGCCTGCACCTCATCATTTATGGTAATAAAATTGTCTAACATGTAGCCAATCATAACATAATTATGCAAATATACTTGTGTTTGTTGCTTGCTTGCTTGCTTGGATGGATGAGCAGGTTGTGTGCATTCTGTTGATTGCAAAAGTTTGTAACATGTAATTAAATGTAGAGCAGTTAGTATGCCTTTCTGCCATATAAATCCCTACATCCTATTCCTCTATCTCTGCCCCACCCACTGTTCTGATCGGTTTTGAACCTGGACTACAAAATCGTTATTTAAAAAAAGAATCTGAGAGGCTTAAGAAGACAAGCATTTTAATAGCCTTCTCTCAAGACCTGGCTTAAGCTGTTTGATTTCCCTATAGATTCCAGGGACAGATAAATGAAGACACAGATCGTGTCAGCAGACTCCGACTAAAGGAAGATGGGATCAATGCGCGCGTGTGTGAGATGTGACTGATAAAAGGTCCCAGCGAGCTCTCAGCGGCGCTGTAATAATTACTCACAAGCAGAGGGACGATCACTCAGATCCCCCTCATCAGGTCCAGCACGGCCTCACCTCAGCAGCAGAGATAGGATGACCGCGCTCACACCACCCACTAATACTGACTGCATATCCAGCACATTTCTATCCACACACGCTTTCTAGTTTAGAATGCACCAATGTCTATCACCTACACACCTACGCCTATAAGCCCTCTACGTAAAGCACCTCAGAAATATGAGTCCTGAAATCCCAGCAGTGGTAAAGAAATACTGCATCACTAAGGGCACACCCACATCAAGCCTTTAAGGAGATGTGTGTGTGTGTGTGTGTGTGTGTGTGTGTGTGTGTGTGTGTGTGTGTGTGTGTGTGTGTGTGTGTGTGTGTGTGTGTGTGTGTGTGTGTGTGTCTGCATTCCTCTCAAACAAATGTGAAGGCTTCCACGGGCAAGTGTTCATTAAAGATAAGACAGATTTTTTTGTGTGCCAAGGTAATTACCCAGCCTCTGTGGCAGACTGTGGGTGCCACTCAACTATTACTATCCTATCCAAAGGCTATGCTTCTCTCTCTCTCCCTCTCTTTCTCTCCCTCTCCTTCTTCATTAGACATTCATAACCATCCAGCTTTATTATGACTCAGCAGGTCCTTTGTGATTCTCCTGATGCAGAGTCCAATAAATGCCATCTCACTACGGCTTCAAGGGGAAAGAATCATTCAACAAATCAACATCCCCACCATAGAGGCACAACACTGGAGTGAATCACCGCCACAGATCAATGGATTCGTTGTTTCTTCACTGAACACAATATTTACTTGCCAGACTGGTGCCAATTTGTAGCCAGACTCAACGAGCCCAACCCCAGAGCACAGGTGCTAGGCAAACTGGCATATGGAAATCAGGTGCAACAGCTGCTGTTTTTGTGCACAAACTCATTTCAAAAATTGAAAAAAAAAAAACACTGAAAGAAGAAGTTGTGCCATCAATCATTCATGCTCCATTGCATCAATTTCTTCATCCTGTAATGTACCTTGAGTTTAGTGTCTTGGCGGTATTTATGAATATGAACACAAAAGATCTCCTCATTTCATCAGGTATGAGCAAGAGGTCACACTGGAGTATATTCCGAAATCTAAAAATGTACTCCATACTGCCTTTGATGTCGTTTCATGACAGCGAATACATCATACAGCACAGGGGCCTCTCCACTCTGTCATTTGAAATCCAAATCACATGCTTTCTCAGGCGTATCTCCAAATAGCAGGTTGGGATTTCATGCTTGTGGTAACTGTGCAGTGACCATGTTGACAGAGCAGACCTTTAATGTGTGCTACTATTCTGGATCCATGTGGCCAATCTTTCCAATCAGGAGCAGATGGTGTTTACTTGATAACCAATAAACAGACATTTGCTTTGATATAATGGAACACACTAACTTCTCTTCTAGAACTTTGGGGAACGAAGGCCCTTTTTTCTCTGAGTTCTCTGGGATTCTGACTTCAGCTCATTTGCCCTCTCATGAAACGCACAGCCACCTTCATATGCTGGAGTTCCTCTGGGACGCTGCTGGCTTGGCTGTTTTTACAGCTGAGCTGGTACAGGACATTGGTCAATTTAAAAGAAAAGCTAAAAAAGGCGTGTTCATTGATCTGAACAAGAACACTGACTGTTTTATCCAGTTAAAAACCACCTCTTAACTAAGTAACATTTTTAAAATGACTTTAAGTAATACTCTGACAGACTGGTAATTACTTTTACTGACACACTAGAATCCCCTTTGATACTAAAGTAAATACGAGAAAACCAACACTGGATCTGAGGATAATGGACACTGCAGGCTTGCACATTAAATGAAAAACATTTCTAACATTGCAGCTGACGTTTTTTTAATTTATTATTTTTGGATGTATTCCTTTGAACGTGTGCGTTTTCGGGCTGCCAACTCCGCTTTCTATTTTTGCAAAAAGCGCCAGACAGACTGTAGAGCAGATGAAGCCATGGGCGGATTCTGCTGGAGGTGGGCGCCAGCGGAGCTGCTGCCAGGAGAGCAGCTTCAGACTCGGGCTCACGCTTGTTTAGCTTGGCGGCGGCGTAGGAGCCTGGCCCGAGATGACGTTTCCACTCGTGCAGCAGCGGCACGACGCGGCTAGACAGGGCTGTGCGCTCGGGGTAAGGGTGACACTCCCCGACCTGACAGCCACACCGGAGAGGGAGTACCAGAGGGACTGGGCCAAAAATAGCCAGGTGGACCTGCTGGACGTGCGTCCTGATCCACACCTGAGTTCAAGTGTTGTCGCCTCTCGTCCTCCGGCTGGCCTCTGGGTGCTCTGGGCTCCGGGAGTGCCACTGCTGCAGTTTGGATAACTACATGCTGCTCAACCTCGACTCTTTCTGAGCACACGTGTCTATAAAATTCACAATAACCGGAGGGAGAGGCCTGGCTGATTGACAAGGCTGCGATGGTTTGGTGGTGCCGCAAACAATCTCCTCCAAGAGTGCCCAAGGCATAAAAACACACCTTTACTCAGGTAGCTTGTCAAACAGAGCCATGCGTCTGGGAGAACATATCAAACTTCAAATATCCTTTTCTGTGTACATGGGTCAATAGTAACAAGGCAGTGGCATGCAAGAAGAGCCTTACATGTGTCTCCTGCTGGAGAATGTTGGGTAATAAGTTGCCATTGTGTTTTTGTGAAGGAAAACACAGGAACTTTCCCCAAGTCCCAGCTGAAGTGTTTTGACAGTAGAATAAATAAAGTATGAAGACAACATTAATAAGTGATGATCTGCAGTGTTGACAAATAATGAAGAGTGCATCAGCTGGAGCCAACAGTAAATCCACAGCTAGTACAGTTCCCATGAAACAGGACATCTAGAGACCAGGAGATCCAGTGAGTGTGTGTGTGTGTGTGTGTGAGAGACAGAGAAAGAGAGAGATAGAGAGAGAGCATGTGGTTGTGCATGTAAACTCTATCTTCGTTTGAAATGTTACAGTGATGGGAGCCCTGTTGGAGGAACAGCAGGAAACAGCATCCACAAACAATAGCAAGGCTCCTCTCAGATGTCAAACAGAGCTTTTGCCTGTCAGAGCGTACTCTCAAAATAAAGGTAGTCTCTTCCCATTCCAATAAGACTTTATGAATGACTACAAACAGCAAGTGTCAACAACTGGAGGCCAGAGACATATAATGTTATTGTGCTATGCTTCTCTCTTTTAATAAGATTCTGTCTGTCTCTCCAGAGCGAGCGCTCAACCTTGGATATAATACAGAGTGGAGTTGGCTTCATAAACTGTGTGCCCTTTTATAGTAAAGTTATTACAGCTTTATGGACACTCATCTAATCATAGCAGCTCCTGCCACTGCTTTATTTATAACTGAGTGTTAAAATGCATGTCTGTGATCAGAGTGTTCAAATAAAGTCTGGTTTATAATAGGATTCACGATAAGCATCTATTCCCTCATGGCCACGAGACAAACAAGACAACTTTATACTTTCCGAGATGAACGAGATAAGAAAACATTTCTTTCATGCCACTTCACAAGGCCATATTTTGTCTCCCTGCTACATTGGGACCTATTGTCCATATGGCTAAGTATTAAATACTGGCAGAGTTTTACCTTGACCATGGCTTCCTTGGACCTGGCTGTGAAAATGTGCTTGCCCTGACAACATGGCCTTCATCAATCTTTTGCTACATGTGCCACCCTCTGGCTCACGGAGGGCGCACCTTGCCGGCTACTGCGTCTGCGGGCTCGTTATCAAGAATCTCCTGTTCTCCTGGACGCGCTAGCCCCATGGCCCCTTCCTCTCACACAGATCCAAGAGGCAGATCCATTCGGAACGCTGCCGCACGTCTCTTATGAATTGAATTCCACTGAACAAATAGTTTGATGTAGCGTTTCCCCCAATACAACGCTCCTGCAAAACAAACAGATCTATTTGCACAGACGACTGCTGCTACTAATGAGTTCCAAGCAGCTGGCTGGTAAAACAGCGGGCTGAGAAGCTCCTGATATGGGTAAGATGACACACGCCTCTGTGTGATTACTGCGAAATTGAGAAGTTAACAAAAATATTCCACTATTCCACAAGTTAACAAAAACAGAAAGAAAGAAAAAAAGAAAGAAAGAAAGCCTTTGAAATGTAGCCTATCCCAAGCTTCCACAAAGAGGCATATTGAACTAATGTTTAGGCTACATGTTTTTGCATGGGTAGGCTATGTGGTTTGGTGATTTAGCCTGCCCTACTCCTTTACTACACCCTCTTCTGAGCAAACAAGGCATATACAGTAGGTTTATCATGTAGCATAATTGCTCTTTCTTACATTAGCCTAAATAACTAAACATATCCTTAAGAGAAGATAGACTAACGTGACAAATTTCAATATTTTTTTCCTCGACCGGCCCAAAATTCTCCCGATTACCCACCCCGGGCCTGGCACTGTCAACTACATAACTCAGGTGAGAGGATTAAAGCATATTGTAAAAATGTGTAGTCAGAAAGTTCTCTCTCTCAGCTGAAGAGCTGGCTGGCAATAGCTTGGCAAAAATGGCTGACAAACCCTATGAGTTAGTGTCAGAATCAGTACCATGGACAGCGCCACAAAATATGTCCTTCTGTGGATAATTACACAGTCCTGCTGCAACTTAACATCATACACAAAGTGGCTTGTATTTCACATCAGTGGCATGTGGAATTTGATTACTTTTATAAAGCAACTAATCATTTTTACCAATTAAAAATACATAGTATCTGGGAACAATCTGGGTAAATTTGCATGGATAGTTTCAGACCCAGCTCTGTCTGGTTGTGTTCTAAGGTATCATTTACTCTCCAATCACTACTGTACATTCAACCCTATAGAGAAAATAGTTTGGCCTAATCTAGTTCTAGACAGCAACAGGGCAAAGGCACATACATCACGTGAATACAATATCATGATGTACAATTTAAACATTCCCTATGCTACATAAAAAAAAATACATTTACATTACATTTACGCACAAACTGCAATGCTTGTTTTGCAAAAGTGAAAAGTTGTATCTAGGATGGCTAGAAACTTGTGTTAATGAAGGAGCAGTGGTATCAGTGAAAGTGTAAGGAGCAACGTCTTGGCAGCGCTAATGATGTCACAGGTGGGTTCATTAAGTGGGGAGAGAAGGTATGCGCTGCTTTGACCGCAAGGACGATCGGTCAGCCAGAAAATAACCGTGCCTCAGGGACACTTGCTACAGCTGTACTCACCACGCAGAGGAGGGTGTCCGCTCACCGGACTCAAACATAACAGAGCTAGAGTCTCAGTCGGTGGGGAGGGCTTCTGGGTTCATGGTCTAACCGCTCCCTCCACAACAAGCTAGTAAACAAATGAAATAAACAACCTTGGAGTGTTAACTTTCATCTACACTAATTGGGTGGTTGCACTTGGATGTCCTAGGAGGTTCATGTACTTGTTATTCAAAGTGGAACTCACTCATTTTCTGACAATTATTTTCACACTCTAAAGACATCAGTGATATCATAGTGTGTATCTACAATATTTCTGCGCTCCAATCATCCCTGCAGTATTCAGCGCTCACCACAGCCCTCTGTGGAGTGAGCAGATGATCTGAATAGGGCATGTGACAGGTCTGTGTCCCTCTGTGCTGTGGAGAGCAGGATGAGCCTCCAGGGGCTTCTGCTAAAGTGCTCTCACTGCCCAGACCCTGCCAGAGGAGAGTAGCTACCGCAGTACACGGACTGCTGCTGGGCCCACCGGTGTTATGGATGTAATGTAGAAATCTATGGATCTAAGGCAGATGACCTTCTGACCTGCCCCCCTCCCCAAGCTCTCTGCCAGTGAACTTTGACCCCACATCCCCACAGCTCATCTCCACGGGATGTGCGGCGAAGGCGGAGAGTCTAATCAGGAGATGCGCGTCCGTCTGGAGCGCGGAGGAGGAAGCGCCTGGTAAGACGGAGGATGTAGGTGACCTGTAAATGTATTTGCTGACCCTCGGGGTCACTGCCGACTGGGTTCAACACAAACTGTTATTAAAAAGGCCTCTGCTGTGTCTGCTGTTATCTCGGCAAGTCAGGACAGGGAAGCATAAATAATATTCTTACAGTTGTGTGCGTGCATACACACTAGTCATACACACACACATAGACACATATGCATCTTAAGCACTGATACAGATATGCTCACATGCATGCTCACAATCATTACCTTTTATCATCTCTCATGGTTTTGAATATTTTGTCAAACATGGATCATCTGAAATGTATGCAAAACAATCAAAACGTTTTTTAATTATCTTAAAAAAAAGAAAAACACCTTGCAGCATAAATAGCCTTTGAACACAGTGCAGTATCTGACGCAACACTGCAGCTTTGAGGACAAAAAATCTCCCACACTGGTCCCACAGTGTCTCCTTCAGCACTAATTGAGACCTCTGAGATTTGACACATTCCAGATCCGGGCCGAGTGGGAGGCTGTTCCTGGCCCACTTACGGTCTCAAGCCCAGGAGAGGACACCCTCATCAGCATCCACAGTCCCATGTCAAGAAAGAATAGCTCCAAAGCATAACCTAAATTCAGTATTAACGTCTAAAGATATTTCCCATCCACATTTATTTCTCAGTGGTTGAGCCAAGCAGGCAAAGCCTTTTCACTACCTTGACAATGTCAGAGGTGGCAGAGAAAAGCATTCTCCTGTCCTGTGTGGCTGAGAATGAGAGAATGAGAACATTTAGGTTGCATCCCAAAGGATGAGGCTTAGCAGAACTGTTACCAACTCTCTCTCTCTATCTCTCTCTCTCTCTCTCTGTGCGTGTTTGTGTGTGCCTACATAGAATATGTGGATACTGTGTATAAATATATAAGCAGTGCATGTGGAAATGTCTCTACCTCCTGGATGTGTGCACCTGTGTGTCTGTAACACAAATAGACTTGAGCACAAGGCCATATGGCTACAACTCAGGGAATGAGAGCAGGAGAAGACTCGTAAGACTCTGGTAAAAGGGGATGATTTGCTTTTTATTTCCTAGGGTTAGTTTAGACTTTTTACTCATCTCACCAGGGGTGCCAAGAGATATGGAGGGCACAATAGCTGAAAGTGTTTTGGACCTGACAACCACTTGTTTTGAGCCGATTGGGTGGATCATCTGATCAAAAGAACCTGGAATCTGATTCAGCACCAGAGCCAAGTGAACACTGGCCTACGGCAACATCTATCTCTACCGATGAGAAATAAATGAATGGAATCCATTTTTCACAGAAGAATTGGGAGCTGAGGCAAACTGTCAGTCTCTTCTTTCACGATGGCTTAAATGTTCAATGTGGTTTTCAATTAATATTCCTTGTGTTAAAGGACAAGGATGTGTAGTCCTAAAAAGTTTCAAAACACCAAACTCCTAGTCATTTAGAAGACACTTTTATCCAAAGGGACAGAGAGCATGGTGAAGCATGCCATTTTTATCAGCACTCCTGGGTTTGTCTCATTTAAGGAATTTTATATTGGGATTTTTATATATATATTAGGGCTGTCAATAGATTAAAAAAAATAATCTAATTAATTACATACTCTGTGATTAATTAATCTAAATTAATCGCATATATAATTTTTGCTGTGAAAGTATGTTAAATATTTAAATTCAAATGAATCATTAAATAATCAGCATTAGTGACATTAAAGTTCAAAAACTCTTTTATTATTATTTTCACTGTTCAAATGAACAGTGAAAATAATAATAAAAGAGTTTTTGAACTTTAATGTTCTATAATATCATAATAATCTATGATATGACCTAATATGCTGAGGAAATAAATTCAAAAGTGCTTCGGGAAGAAGTTTTTTTTTTTCACATACAAGGCATTTCAGGCCACAGATAGGGGACACAATGAAAATAAGTTAACACTCCCCTCAATGTCAACAATTATTTCTTTGCATTGATGTGCGACTATAGAGTTGATGAACTCCGGTGATATGAAATTCCTTGCTGCAGACATTGCAGAGGACTTTATTTTCAACACTTTATTTTTATCAACACCATCAGGCCAGTTTTTAACAGTAAATGTTCCATTCAATGATCCAGGCAGCACGTTTTCTTCTCTCTCCTCATTTTACAGTCTATTTTTTACTGGATAGAACGGCTCGGGGTCAAAGGTCATACGGAATCGATTAATCTGCACTAATTTTTTTTAATCAGTTATTTTTTCTCAAATTAATTCATTGAAATGAATCAGTTATTTTGACAGCCCTAATATATATATATATATATTTTTTTTTTTTTCAAAAAATGTAAGAGTCACAAGAGACTTCAGAGTGGTGAATAAAAAAAATATTTGCTCAATGAAATGGCAGACTTTCTCCCTACTTAATTTCCTGGTGCTGTTAAGCTGGGGATGGTATGGCATAACGCAGTGCCTGCATGCTCATATGAACTGACAATCTGCTGACTAGCTGGGGACTCAGCCTGGGTTCTCAGAAGTCCTGTGTTGAGTCAGAAACTTCAAAGGCTGCTTTTCTCCTTGTGAGCACAAGCGGGGCACGTAATCTCCTTCTGCGCTCGCATTATGCACTGATTTGCAGCAGAGCGATGGGCTCAATGCAAATGCTCTCCTTAGCTGCATGTTCGTCCACCGCGTGTTGTCAACAGCTGTGATAGGTAGAGGATATCAGACAGGTCAGATTAATTGCTGTCTTATATGGACCAGGCTCTGATTCAAACTGGCAGACGTGCCAGCCGCCATGACTGTGACACTGTTGGATAATTGATGACAAAAGGAAATACTGTTAAATCTGTGGCTCGCTGTAGCGGAATTTAATATTAATGGGATTTTCCTATTTTGACGACGGAAACTTTTCCAGTTTCTCACCTTGCCTGGCCGCTGACATCTCCCTCATTACAGATCCTAAGACTATTAGAAAGCAGACCTGAATACGGAATCAGCACTGAGCCGGCCTTTCCACATGGGCAGATGGTGAGGAGTAGAGTATGTTTGTTTCATGCCATTGCAATTGCAAGGTGAAAGTAAACATGAGTTAAGTATTTATGTGGTGTAAAATGGCGCTCTTATCATGAACAATCTCTGTAATCAGAGACAGGTTGAAACCAGGAGTGCTGTAGCTACGTCCTGAAATATGAATGTGATTACACAATAAGTGCAGTAATGTATTCAGTCAATGTGCACACATGTTAAATCCACCACTAATAATCAGTGTGGAGTGACCAGCCTTAACAGGAGGCATGCAATTTGCAGTAAGGACCCATCTCAGATATGTGCACCACTCTGCTTTTGCTATGTTAATGATTAGCTCTTCCATTAGGGAGAAAAAAAAGGAGTCATCATCTCTCCATTTTGAGCTCTCCCACATCCCCAGCCACAACCACAGCTGAAACATCTAAAAAGGCTCCATGATAGCTCTCCTCCCCTTCCTGCTGGTCAACATTCACAGTGGCTACTGCAGCAAGGCGGAGATCAAAGAACGCATAATACAGGAGATGATGAAACAGTTACCCAGACACTCTCGTCCTGCTGTGACTGTAAACCACTCCGTGTCTGTTGACAGGATGACAGGCCCAGTCTTTGGGCAGCCCTCAGCCAGGTAATTACCAGCCATTGTCTCTCCTCAGCCTCATCAAGCTTCAATTATTAATGGGAATAAAATCTTTAGTATGACCGACAGGCTCGACGGCACCATGCATTTCTCCCCGCAAACTTTCCACAGAGAATGAAAAAAAAGCAGGAGCATCCCCAAAAAAGTGCCAGTAAATGATTATCCTGCCAGTGTCACATCACCATTTTTACTCCAGCAGTTTCAGCAAACATTCATCTCTTTTACTGTGTGAAAGTGATAAAAAATGAGAACGATAAACTTGAGCAGGACTTTGTCACTTCGGTATTTTTTTCTTCTTTGCACATAAAAGTGCAAGGGCTAAGTAATTGTGTTTTGCACAGTGTTCTCCCTTGGTAAACGCATCAGCTTAAAGCTTAATTACAAGGGGCCATCTCCATCAGAAAAGGGGGTAATTGAATACAGTGTGGGTCATCACATTTAATAGTATGACTCATCATTAACACTCTGCAACTGCGATCAATATGGCCCAAGTGAAAAGAATACTTGAAAACAAAGCGCGACTGGCAACTAAGTGCTCTCTCAGATGAATGTAAACTATAACTCACACCAGGGAGGGCAGAGGCAGGGCGGGTCCGGGGAACGAGATGGTGTTATGGGGGGAGTGGAGGGGGGTGTTTATCCCTGTCTGAGGCCAACTCAGATTACTCCTCATCAGCGTCGCTTTACAGCCTCGGCTGAACGGAGGGACTCTCAAACCAGCCGCTCTGGCCGGCGCAAAAGCAAACAGCATCTGCTGAGGCAAGCAAGGCGAGGGGGAGAGGGGGAGAGGGGCGAGCGAGGGAGCAGGAGAGAGCAGGCCGGATGGAGCGCGGCAGATGAAGTCGGCCATGTCGGCCTGACCTCCTCCGGCCGACGGCCGCGGAGTCAGCCAGATGGACAACAGGCCGCCACTGGGGTGCCTGGCGGTTCGCAGGGCCACGCTGGGATTTCGGGCAGGAGTAAACTCAATTACCCTGAACCCTGCACGCCACTGCCAGCTCGCCAAAACAGCCCTTGCACCAGAAACCCCAATTATGACAAGGAATCATTCAAATGCCCCTTGCTAGAATGACACTTATTTTTTCCAGAATAGCATGGTAACAGAATATTTTCCAGAATAACATGGTAGAGGAAAACATACATTTTCCCTTCCGTTAAGATCTGCTCACCATTCAGATTTGGTTCTGAACCAGAATAGCCACAGCATTAAGCTTCCGAATCAGTCCAGCCAGAAATCTAGGTCTGCAAGCACATAAACACACATACACATCTTTCACACTGACAGCTAGGCTAAGTATTTCATGCTTATTGTTTCTATCCCTGGGCACTACGGCTTGTGAATCTTTAAAATGGTAGCTACAGTGTAACAGTAAAACTTGCTGCACTCCACTTGCCTGCAGGGAGTGCAAACCACTGCCAAAGATTCCGGTTACCATGGTAACGTTCATGGCACCTCCTATAAACCCTGTTAATTGACAGTGTGGCAAATGCCCTCAAAATTGCAGGCACGTTCACCATCACATATGCCATGTCTGTGTAAGACCCAGGGCATATGCCTCCCTGAGATAGCACACTGAATGGGTCCAGTGAGAGGGTCCTCCAAAACCGGCTCGAGATCTCAGCTGACTGACTGGGCATGTCCAGACAAACTCCTTGAGGAGACTGGTGGGGATATTGGCATCATCTGAACACTGCATGAAGGGCCACCCAGCTAAACCATACAAACCATAATGACAAAAATATTTTACCTCAATAGCTCTGGAGCCACTTCAACTACGCTACCACTGTAGCTACAGCATGAGATTGTTTACAAAAAAATATTTTTACAAATACACAGTGAAGAGTAGATTGCATGTCTAAGCCTTTCCTCCACCAATCTCCAACTGTGGATGCTACAAGGGAAAAGTACACAAAACTATTCCTTCCCCCACACATCACTGCAGTCATTGTTGGGGTCAGGCTAACTTTAGTGAACTTAGAGATGGCGATTCTGGATGAAGACTGTTGATATTTGAACACACAAAAAAAACTCCCATCCCACCATAGGTTTGTGGGTGCAAATAGTGACACCTGTTTCTGATTGGCTGCAATAGTGTTATGTGAGTGGGTGCACACAGTGTATGGGGCCAGGGCTGTGTAGGGAAACCAGAGTTGTTGTTTTTTTCAGTGCCCACGCTGCAGAACACACTGCTAGGAGATATTTGCTGAAAGTGTATTAGCTTAGAATCGCTCACTATTCCTTTAACTAACTTAGTTAAATGAACTGTGTTAGAAATCTTGCTTTTGCCTTTGAGATGAATGGCATGAAGTCCAAGTTCATCAGCATTGCGTTGTGTAATTGCTGTGCTCTGGCAGCAGCTAACGCATATGTACGTACTGTAGCTAGCGCATTCTTATGACAGGGAAATGAAAGGAGAACAGCAGAGTGAAGAAAAGGGTTGGACGTAACTGAGACATATCTCTGAGCCCACCTCTCCTCGGGGAAGAGGCATGGCTGAACACCTGCAGTCAATCAGAGTGGACACACTGCAGCTCGTCCTGCTGATTCTGTCAACACAGAGATGGCCACAGGTAGCCTGGAGCACTGTGCTCAGCTGAGGGTAGCGAGCAGATTGGCTTTGATTTTTAGGCACTGATTTCCAATCATGGGGTGGAAGTGCATGACAGAGCGAAGGTGGGGACACCATTAACTGCTGTAATGAAACAATCCAAAAAACAATACAAACACTGAGCTCTACATTAAGGGATATAAATGTGCATAGCAAGCAAGTAATCCCGTAAATAGGATCTCAACATAGTACAAAGCTGAGAAATAATTTGTGGAAAATAGAAACACCAAATCTTGCCACTTACTTGTTCACAGAACACCAATATGTGTCCTGTGCGGTTAAACCAGTCATTAAGGCAAATAAGTTGCCTGTTTTTGCCACTTCATTTATTCCATTGAAATAAATGATGTATGATTCAACTACAACAGAGTTTATACTCCCAGTTGTACACTTACAGGACGCTGATATGAAATGGCAGCCCCACAGTATGCATAAATACAGGTCTCATTTTCAAGAGTAAAGCAGATAGACATAATTGACTAATAGACATAAAAAGTCATTTCTGGGCAAACAAATGTCATTTCTGGAGCACTACTGTCATTTCTCTCCTCTTCCTCTTTCTACGGTATTTCTTTGCAGATTCAAAGTCATTTGGATGGTACACTAACTTGTAATAGAGAGAATGACACACCTTCCCAGCTGTACCCTTCCCAGCCACAGAGAAACTGCCTTGCGACCTTCCTCTCCCTGACCTGGAGAATCACAAATTGCTTTACGGCAATTGTGGAATAGCCTACTATTTGTTTCTAATTCAGTGCAATGAGTGGTATTTATGACAGTAGTGTACAATATAAGTACTCCACAACTGTAGGGGGAGCCCAGTAGCAAACAATCTGAAACTGCATTGGATAACTTTAGCTGAATAACCTCAGTTAGCTTAGCTATTTGGTTTATGTCGAACGTCAGAAGGCTACACCAGAAAACAGCTCAAAGCACATCCACTTATGGAGTGATAACATTGATTAAGTATAAGTATATGTATTCTTTTGATCTCGTGAGGGAAATTTAGTCGCTGCATTTATCCCAATCCTTGAATTAGTGAAACACACTCAGCACACACTGAGGTGAAGCGCACACACTAATCCCGGTGCAGTGAGCTGCCTGCTACAACAGCGGCGCTCGGGGAGCAGTGAGGGGTTAGATGCCTTGCTCAAGGGCACTTCAGCCGTTCCCACTGGTCGGGGCTCGAACCAGCAACCCTCCGGTTACAGGTCCAGAGTGCTAACCAGTGGGCCACAGCTGATTCTGACAGTGATATAGTGATCATCAACTAAAATACTGTTAACCTGCATTTTAAATTCTGTTTTGTCATCTGTAGTATGTTATTGTTTTGTGCAAAAGCATGCAAAGATAAAACATTTTCAAATATCACACTGATTTGAGTATCCAACTTAATCAGTGGTCCAAACATATACCAATGTTTTAAATAGTCTATACATTTACATATGCTTATTTATTGTTATTTTTACCATTTACCATTTACATGTATTCTGAAAGTATTGAGATATGGCTAAGTGAGACAAACAAACCAGTTATTGGACTAGTCACAAAGACAACATATTTTCACAGAACTATTTTATTTGTATCTTGAGCTGGGCACATGCGAGACCAGAAGATGATTTGTACTGTTGGCCTCTTAACTTTCCTTTTCCTTTCTGCTCCATTTTCAAGCAAATCAGTGTGTGCAACAGTGAACCAATCACATGTTCAAGCAAATCAGTGTGTGCAACAGTGAACCAATCACATGTTCAAGCAAATCAGTGTGTGCAACAGTGAACCAATCACATGTTCAAGCAAATCAGTGTGTGCAACAGTGAACCAATCACATGTTCAAGAAACCAATTACAGTTTCAAGAAATGTCAACAAATTCATTGTTTCTTCTAAAAGATGAAAGGCACCTTGACTCACCCTCTTTAATGTCTACTAAACTAGGAGGTCTTTTTAGATTTATTTGTTCTAGTTAATATTTAATTTAATTTCATATTTGAACTTTAAACTGTAGAGTTAGTCATATTTAATGTGATCTACCTGCTATAAAGCTGCAATACTAATTCAGTACACTATTTGCCATTGAAGTCCTCATCACTAGGTAGCTATAGCTTTACATCCTAAAGCTGACTGGTCATTTCTGAAATAAGACTTTATGTGGTGATATTATGATACAAATCTGCATCACTTTAGACAATCGTGTAGACCACTCTATAATTCTTCATATTCAATTCAGGTTTTCCTAAAACAAATTTCAACAGAACATACTGTATTGACTCTTCATTATTGCAATTTTGAATATGTCTTCAAACCAGCAGACAATCACCCATCTGTGGCTAAATCTATGCATGAATCACAGTCACAAGAGCCCTAACACTAATTCACTGTTGTGTATATTACACACTGGTCTGAGAAGTCTTAAAACATGCTGTCCTTTCAGTGTTGTAAGGTTTAACCTTCTCAAATCATTACGCAGAAGGATAACAGAGCACATTTGATCAGAGTGCAACAGAATGGTGGGCAGAGGAAGAGCAGTCTGTGAATAATGATCACGGTCACCTTAGCTATATATCTCCAGCCAGAGGAAGATGACTTAGATTGGGTGTCAGCTGAGAGGATTGACAAATTTCTCTTCCACATATTGCAGCAGCCTCAACAAATTACCATGCCTTTTCAATACATGTTAGCCCCCTGAGCTAGCAATTAATCCCCTCCATTGTTACCCAAGTATGTCTGCTTAAATTTAGTACTGCTTGTTATGTCAAAAGTAGGGTGATATGATGACAGTAGAGGATCAGTGTCAAACAAGATTGATTATGGAGCTTAATTTAGCCATGTGCTATACACACAGTGCCTCAGAGCAAAGTTAAACAAGCAGTACATTCCTTCCTATGCATTTTAAACAGTTTAAACAGAGGTCAGATGACAAAATCCCCTTCGTAGATTAAACAATGCTCTAAAAAGTATACATTTCAACTGAAAATCAATTCAAGTGTATTCCATCTCAACCTCTGGTTTGTCTGATGGACAATATCACCCTCATATTAATTTTGAAAAGGTCATATTTATGCTGTCATACACACAATGCAAAAAACTGCTCAGACTTTTCTAGCACCATGCATTTGTTATAGTCCAGACACTATTAATTTGAAAGTGATTCATTTGATGACATTTGGGTTTTTTGGAACAAACTGCACAAGGATTTCACCTGTTCCCATAGCTACTTCACCACATTGTAAAACTGATCAGTGTGTCTGTCTCCTCTATAGCCTCTCTCTCTCTCTCTCTATCTCTGTGAGAGTTTTACAGTCCTTGGCAGTTCTTCAGCCATCCAATCATCACATCAGCCACTGCACAGACATTGTGTGTTTTATTTTGCCTCCCCAAAGGTCAAAGAAGTACCTGTGCTGATTCCACGGGTGTTTAGACCCCACCCAAAACTCTCCAGCCACATGCTGTACCCATTAGGATGACTAAAGCAAGTCTGGCGGACCTGAGTAATGCCCACTGTTGGCCACCACCGTGTGCTTAATATATAGCTTTCTACGGCACAGCAGTCTGCTCTTCTGCCTGCCAGCCTGTGTGGTGAGTGAGGGGGCGGGCGATGGCGAGACTGCCTTTATGAGATTGAGCGTTTACTTATTTAGTGTGTTCTGCCCAGCCTGTGGCAGCTGGAGATGGAACTCTCTGCTGAGATAGCACACAACAGAGGCTGTTTAGCATACCAAACTGGTCGGCAGAGTGAAAATGTCGGGGTCTCCCAGAAGTCCGCTCTGTGGTGTTAAGTGTCCAACAGTGTAGTGCAATGTGTAGATGCATGCTAATCTGACTAAATCCTGCTCTGATCATTAATTCAGCATTGATCTGCGTGCTTTATTTATTCAATTTCCAGTGACTGTTATAAATGGGGTTAGGGACTCACTAATTACAAAAGCCCTATTAGATACTAAATGCAGAGTAATGATGACAGCTGGATCTACACTCCAAATAGCATCTGCAGACAGTAATGAAAGCAAATGATCATGAGGAGAGTATAGAGAGAAAGAGGGAGCAAGCCAAATAACTCACTTACACACACACGCACACACACACACACACACACACACACACATATAAACAAACAGAGACAATAAAGCAATACACTTGCTCTCTCACACAAAAAAGACAGAATTCTCCTGATGGTTGATTATTGATGATATGTTAATATTATCTGACATTATATTTTAAAATGAAGAGAAGTGTGCATATTTCTTCCCATGCCTTTCTCTTGTTATCAGCTTGGTGGCCTTGGTTTATGCAGAGCGCTTATGAATCTCTATTGTGGATGGATGGTACATCACAACAAAAACAATCCTTCACTTCACTGCAGAGGAATCACACCAAGACAGTATGACACTTCCAACACCACAACACTATTTAGTCCAGACAGATGGTTCAGCAAGCTTAAAGAACCCTCAATTCCATTACAGCTCAGTAATCACTCTTTTTTTGTAAATATACCAGCATAAATGAAAGTGTCCAGCCAACGGTGTATGCTTGGAAAGTCATAAGAGTGATTTGAGAGAAATATGATAGAGAGTTCCTCGGACAAGGACAGTGTTATTTGCCATGGTAACGTTACCCGAGGTTCCCTGGGAAAGTATGTGCCTCGGTGTGCCAAGTGTAGGTTCATGACATGCTTCGCAATCCCTACACTACACAACTTGTCATGATCAGGTTGCTGTGTTCGTTTATTCACAATGGACCAAAGGACATAAACAAACAGAACCCTCCCGCAGCGCACAAGCTAACCACGACAACGACATCATTAGTTTGTAAAGAGAGATAGTTTGCCTCTCGCTCTCAAAGCAAAAAGTACATGGTAGCACAATGCGCTAAGGTGTCAATTTACAAATAAACCTACACGAGATACCTTTGTTAAAGTAAAGACGAAACTGTACCAGGCGGATATCTAACATTGTTTACTAAAGACCATCAAACTGGTTTGTGTGGCTTACCTGCTCAACATCCTCTACGGTTCACAGCTACCCTCTCACCGGTGAAAAGCTCGAGATACGGACAGTGCGCGCTTCCACATAACACTCTTTCCAGAAGGAGCTTTTGTTTTTACTGAGGAGTATTATACACACAGCAATTAGATTTATATCACAGTCTTCCGACGCGAATTTTCTCGAAATATTTAGAAATTCCCACAAAACTCTTTTTTAGTTATTCACGGCGCAAGAGGCATGCACATCAAATATGCCTCTATTCAAATGACATAAACGACATATGCAACGGACGTTTTAGAGTCAGTTAGAGAAGGCGAAGCTCTCGGCTGTCCCGTCCTGGATATCGTTTGTGGTGCATTTGTCACATTGCTTGCTTCCTATCACCCTGATAGCGAGTGGATGCTTTTGAGCTGCAGAGGCAGTGGTTCTGCCCACCGTTGCCTTTAGCCAGTAGCAGCCGACTTGTGACAAACGACTGATGTTGAGAATTGGGCGTGTTACTTGAGGGAGTTGGGTGGTTGCGCGCAAGACGAGCCGCTGGCCACTTCACACAGTTGATGGTAGACATAACCAAGGGTAAGTGTGGGAGTCAGTGTAAGCTGTTGGCAATCTTGCACAGTTTCCTTGTTTTCAAATGCCATTAATTAAACCAGTCGTAGATAACTGCTCTGCTTCCAGGGGGATTTTTTGCCCATGAGGAGTTTGTATGAAGCTGATTATCTGGAGATCAATACACTCACTGTTTTTCAAAATCAGCATGATACACCTGCACCATCAGTCCTCAGTGTATGGACTTCAATAACATGGCATCTAAAAGCTAAAAAGAAGCTTGGCTCTGTCAAACCACAGGTCAGTCAACAATAGCACACTTATTATCTAAGCTACTCTAATATTAGAAATGTTTATGGTCGACTAGGAACTTTCCTTCCTGAAATTATTAGCAGAGAAGTGGATATTTCCAAGGGCTTGCTGACTGCCAGATGGTTCTGAGTTAGAACTTTCAATTATTCAGTTGTCCTAGAACAGATTGAGTCTATCAAGCGTAAGACAACTTGGCTCACTCATTCTTATGCAGAGGGCCATGCAACTGCTTTGTTGTTTATAATGTTGAAATATGAAATGCAGAAAAGTTAGAATAAACCTGTCCAAAACCTGAGGTTTGTTGACCAACTTTTAAGCAAACCTATCACGTTTAAGGAGGTGTAATTCATCTTCCCAACATGAAAATAAATGTGTCCCATCTGTTCAAGTTTGTCTGTATAGTGCTTGATCATTTGTGCCATGCTGCAGCTGAAATGGTCTCTTCCCCATGCTTTTCATATTCTGTTAGGATTTCTGCTTCCCTGCTTTTGTGTATACACTGAAGTAATAACCCATTGGATTTGCTTCATTCTAATATGGGTACTGGTTGCAAATAAAGGAAATATCTTAAATTAATGCAGAATTTTTCTTTCAGTTCTTTCTTTCAGTTAAAGCCACGATGACCCAATTTGAGCAACTAATTCAAATTAAACAGTTTAAATTAAGTTTACATGAATGTCACTTACAGTATGTCACTACAAATTAATTGTGTTTCACAGATTGAGGCATGCCATGAGTAGGCATTCAGATGTTGCAAAGAATATTGCAGTGTTAATGCTATCAGATCATTATTAAAGTAATTGCTTCTTGAGATGAAACATGTTTCAGTTGTGCCATAATACTTAGAAGCAGCTATTGAGTGAAACATGCGCCAAGAAATCACTGATATCTTCTGCATGCTCAATAACTAACACAAAACATGGAAACAAAACATGGCTCATCTCAAAGCATAACATACGATACAACCCAGCTCCAAAATTCTATATCTGATTCTGATCTTTAAGCATAATAAATAACATTAACAAACACAATGTTAAAACTTTTGGCAATACTGATAGCTGCATGATTAACTTAATGTTCCTGTAAAGGCTTATGGTGGCACCACGGTATCCCATGTGATCATTTCCCTTTCTAATTCAGAAGTTACTCCACATTCTTGCTTATTCCGTGGGATAAATATGTAAGTTCAACAACAGCCCATTACATTGAGGAGTAACCGAGACTTCCCAAAACCCATCTCTATGATCTCAGTTCATGAGTCATTGTGAACTGGAAGATGTTCAAAGTCAAAGTCAGCTTTATTGTCAATTTCTTCACATGTTCCAGACATACAAAGAGATCGAAATTACGTTTCTCTCTATCCCACGGTGAAGACAAGACATATTTTACCAATTTAAGTCCACAGACAAACATAACATAACACTTCATGTTGGCATGGCACGTGGACCTGTACCACATGCATGTGTTGGCAACACAGAAAATACCATGTCTGCTCTTGCTGTCTCCACACTCTAATCTTGTTTAACATTCACTTTGTCCTTCAAGAGTGCTCTGGACATATCTCCATGCAGAAACTAACAAAATTACTCTTTTTATTGGACCAGTGATTTTACCACTCTTATGGGATTAATCCACTTTCACAGGCTTTGGTCATGCGGCAGGGTGGACAGGGGGTTTGAGCACCAGGGCTGGCTGTAATCAGGACCAGAGGAGGGTCCTAATGCGATTGCTAACACTGAGTGGTGCTCCACTGGCTTGCTCTCCAACCAAACAGAGCATTGAAATGAAGGCAAAGAAATCTCATGCGAATAAAATTACATGTAGGAATCTTCAGATGGGAAGGATCAGTCCTCATGGCATGCATCAGGGAAAGCCATGTGGGTTAAGACAAAAAGCTCCCATTACACACATTACACACAATCGACCAAGGTTAAAAGAAGATGAAAAATCACTTCAAAGCCACTATCAGATAACCAAAATATCTTGTTTTATTTAGTAATGCTTTTGTCCTACAATAATGACACACTGATGAAAGCAGGTCTGCTCTCCTCACAACCTTCCCCAACCCCACAGTCAGGTTGTGCAGTAGCATACACCTTCCCCAACCCCACAGACAGGTTGTGCAGTAGCATACACCTTCCCCAACCCCACAGTCAGGTTGTGCAGTAGCATACACCTTCCCCAACCCCACAGTCAGGTTGTGCAGTAGCATACACCTTCCCCAACCCCACAGTCAGGTTGTGCAGTAGCATACACCTTCCCCAACCCCACAGTCAGGTTGTGCAGTAGCATACACCTTCCCCAACCCCACAGTCAGGTTGTGCAGTAGCATACAGTACCAAGCCAAGTCCTCTAAGGACTCTGGAATACCGTACACACTGTTGTGTTATTTAATGGTGCTGGCTGTTAGCCAGTCTTGTGAATTTCAGCCTCTAAATCTTTTGAAACAAGGGAAGGTCATACCTATTCACTTCAGTTATATTGTATAAGACTCCACTGGGAAAATACTGTGCTGACCTTTAAACCAGGAAGAGTATTACAAACTCTGACAATAAGTTCCTGATTGGTGCATGGGCAACAGTTATCAAAAAGGGTGATCATTTCTTCTCAGTGCTGTTGATCTATCAGGTACTTTCCCCCTATGCTATAGAACACAGAAACACATTAAGGAATCCTTTGTGTTCCACTCCTAATAGAGAAACATACAGCAACTCTAAATCAAGTATTTTGAATTGACATTTGGTAATCATTGTAGGCTATCACACACCTTGGAAGTAGCAAATTGGCACTGTTAAATTGCTATAATTCTGTCTTTATCAGAATAACTATGGTTCCACTCTTATTTATTTTGACAGGCATTAAGTGCAAATGCTAAAATGATATAAAGTAATGTGCTCATTAAACAGCCCTCATACACATTGCAAAGTTATTTATCACAGCATTCAGAAATCTAGAATACATTATGTAGTGTCATTAAAATATTTCCTCACACATTACCATGTCAGCTGGTTTAACACTGTTTTCATCATTAGGTAACACCTTGCTTGGGTGAATGTTCCATCCATAGGTTGCATGTGATCAATTAATGTTCTCAGATGCAGGCTTGTGACTTTTAGATGTCATCATGATTTATGACAGCATTAAATTCCCTAAAAAGTTGTTTATTAATTCAAATTCCTTGGACAGCCAAATTGCCATTTCCTTAGAATAATCTACACCTAGACTAGACTTTCCCATGTGGAGTTCAGTTCAATGATTTTAATAACATGCATGAGTGGAAAGACCTCTTTTTCCCCTCAAGAGATGAAATGGTTATACTGATTTTTTATACTTTCTTTTTTCCCTCATGACATAAGGGATCAATTAATGTCCAATTGCCTTTAAAATGCTTTTTTGGAATGGTGCTACAATCTGATGCCCATCAGGCCATGCAAACCCTGCTGTCCCTTCATTTCCTATCCTGTTTGGACTCAGCCGAGGTTTCCGTGATAAAGATAACGTTCACTGAGTAATGATTTCACATTTTGCCCTCACTTGTACCCTGTTATTACGGTGATCGGTGTGGTAGTGAAAATTAATTTTCTTTTCAGTTACAAGGAACATTACCATGATTAATTTCACCACGGAGAGCAGGAAACGGGAGAATTTCGGCCATATGAAGAGTGAAATCAATTTGGTGATGTGAAAGGAGAGTGTGAGTATAGGGTATAAACAAGGATGGAATTACCTCCTCCGTCCTCAGCAAGAACAGGAAAAGAAGAGCCAGTGGCAAGGCTCTTTGTTTGGGAGATATGACCCTTGTTTGGCCCTGTTTATTCCTGATGAAAAAAACTAGAGTGGAAAAGAATGGAATTCTTTCCATTTTCAAGCTATTAACTACATTTGGCCTCAGAGTTGTTGGGGGCCATGCTATGGGTCTGGGGGAGAGGAAATGAACATTTTACAGGCCATTTGTTGTGTCACAAAATAATATTTCAAGTGTTCAATAACACTGTGATCAATTCTATTCATCGTTGTGAGGTGTCACAACAAGTATTTATTACTGTAAACATTTGTCAGCAAGATGGAAAGAATACTTCTCACCGATTCATTGTGAAGGTTGGTGAATAGTTTTTGTTCATTCAGGGTTCTCCAAGGTTTAGTCAAGGTTAGAAAACACACTTCATATTCACACCCTGCAATCTTCAAACATCCTTTGACTGCATGTTATCAGAGGGATTCATTTTAAACTGCCAAAATAAAATGGCAGAAATCCAACATTTCAAAAAGGAGTTATTCATGAAATTATTTAAATGGACGGGCAGAATTAAACTACTCAATCCATTCATGAAAGTTCTGAATGATTCAAGTTCAAGTTCCTCAGAATGTCAGAGGGGGGATTTAAAGCTCATCTTTAAAATAAAGAGTGTCTTGTGATTTGAGGCACATTACTGGTTTCTTCATAACAGTATTTTGCTCTCTTTCCCCTCCTACTGTTTCTCTGTGGTACTACAGCAATGAGCACCACCCCACAGCACCAGCAGGCAAGTTCATCACCATATACTATATATTTCCACTGGCTGGACCTTCTCTCTGCCTACCAGTTGGAAACCTTGAGTATATTGCCTCATGGAAATTTGCATAGCATGCACACATGATATTAGAAGGAATTATGGATCTCAAGGCTTAGCACGGACAAGTGAGGTGGAAGCTGCTCCCAACCCAAGGGATGACCGATCCCTCCTAATTGCTTAATTAAAGCCATTATTTGGACATGAAGTCCAACCAGGCGATTAATCAGTTACAAATTAAAAGGTGACAGAGTGCACTGGACTTCAGGGCCTGGAACCTCTGCCTAAAGAGAAAATTCAGATCACAGACTGACTCAGGGAAGATGCAGCAGAATATTTTGCAGTTGTGACCAAAATAAATTCAGGATTTCGTCATTTTTTTTTTTATCTTTTACAAAGCACCCTCATCTTCTTTTTGGCAGAGGTGTCCATTTATCCACCTGATGTCAGACCAGCCTCTAATGGGATCAAGAGGAATGGTAGAGGGGTCTCCTCGCAGACAAGTCAACACGAAACCGCAAGAGTAGCCGGTGATGATGACGGATGGACATCTACCTGTAGTGGCATCATCTCTCCGCCACGCCAACGCTGGGCCGGGGGAGGGCCGGGGAGGTGGCACCGTCCTTGGTCACAGCCGGACAGTCCACGTCGGTGGCTGCTGGGAAATGGAATCAAGACGGATGAGAACGCTGTGGTGGCGGCGTGTCACGGACAGACCTATAGTGCCCGGGGAAGGGGAGCGAAGGCCTCGCCCGCCGCCCGATGAAGACGGATGGAGACTGATTTGGGGGTCGCTGGCCGTCATCCTTCAAACACCCACCGAAGGGAGGACCACCGGGGGTCTGAGGAGCTGGTGTCCTTGGGCTTGAGGAGCTCAGTGGTCAGACGTGGGGGAAGACCTCCTCTGACTGATTAGGGACACAAAGAGCAGGCGCGCCGTCTGTATTTCTCATCTGCGGGATCATGCCAGCGCACTGATGGATGACCACACATGGACGCCCGGACGTGTGAGGGGGTTTGGCGGATCAATACCCCAGGAGTCCAGGCTGGTCAGCTACACCAGAGTCAGAGCCGCCGGGCGGCTGCACGCTGCACGGGGGAGCACTTCAACTCTCATCCATCCCATTCCAGAGATGGACCAAAGTGGGTGGCAGCATAACCACACATGGAACACATGTTCCAGGGCTGAAATGGATCACCCATCAGTCCGGCTGGTGGACGGACAAAATGTGAACGCCTCAGTAGTTGCCAACAAAACACACCCACACTTCACACTGCACGTTTCTCACTAATAGTTTAATCAGCAGGTAGTCCTTCTCAATGCTTTATATTCAAACTCCCCCATCATCTCATGATATAAGGCATTCAATTGAGATGGCAGTGACAGCTGTTTTTTTTATGCTAATGTAACTTACAAAACAGATGCTAATGTAACTTACAGTGGTGCCGAGACGTTTAGATATTCTCAAGCATTGTGTTATTCCGTACAGCCCAAGGGTAACAGCAGATTATATATAAAGGTCACCACAAATACAATGCTTCCAATACATATAGTACTGCTAATGATGCTGTATGGGAGAGAGGCTTCATCACTATATACAATATGATTGCAATACCAGAGGCGGACAGAGTACACAGCTTCATTACTTGAGTAAAAGTACAGATACCCTTTGCTAAATTTTACTCAAGTACAAGTAAAAGTACAACAGTCAGATGTCTACTTAAGTAAAAGTACTGAAGTACTTGTTTTTAAAAGTACTTGAGTATCAAGAGTAGCCTACATTTTCTAAATATTGCATTACTACTGCCACAGTGCTTACATTTATGTACAGAAACGTCCTACATGGAGTTATGAAAAATGTTAATGTTAATATCTTGGAGAATGTAAAAGGAATTGAAAGTAAAATCAAGTCATTTTCATCTTTTTACCATGTTGCCAGGGATGGGCAGTATTTCTAATACATGTATTTAAAATGCGTATTTCTAATACAAAATACTATTTTGTAATTGAAACACTTGAAGCGACAACTATCATTAACTTGTTCAGAAAATTGAAATAGTCTGGCGAGGTGGGGCCACGGGTTGGCACATTCCCGGGATGGACCTGCTGCGTCTTCATCCATTGTTTCGTCCATGGTTTCGTCTCTTATCTAAATCTGACCATGGAATTGACTTTGGCGGAAAGCTGAAGGTGATTGGATTGTGCAGGCACCACTAATTGGGACAGCCTATCAGCAATCACGTTTGAGAGGGAAAACAACAAATTGAGGGTTTCCGAGATTTTTCTTTTTTCCTTTTTTTTTGGAAGTAGTAACGGGTACTCATGGTTATGGATAGAAATGTAGTGGAGTAAAAAGTACAATATTTGCCTCTCAAATGTACTTGAGTAAAGTCATGAGTACTCCCCAAAAATGATACTCGAGTAAAGTACAGATCCCTCAAAATTGTACTCAAGTACTGTACTCAAGTAAATGTACTCTGTTACTGTCTGGCTCTGTGCAATACTACATCTTAGAGAACTATATATTGAGAGCTTCTTTTGACCACCAGACATTTGCCTTTTCTCCAGTGACGCAAGTGAATACTCCCAACGCTCTCTGGGTGCACAGCCAATTGAATCTGTGCAGATTTGCTTTATATAATGATCATGTGCACAACTGGCTGATGAATCAATATTTCAAATGAAATATAATGTGTCACATGTTCATTTGACAGCATACTTGATATTGTGAGCTTTGTATTTGAACAGCATAAGATAGATTGATGCCAATCATAAATGCTCTGAGGGAATTGATAGGGCTGGTCATGACACCAGGCCTGTTACAAACGTGTGTAGGCGTTGATATGAACATCTATGTATATTTAACTGTCTACTTTTGAATGTTCTTTGAAAGTAATCTCATCCTGTGACAAGAGCTGCCAAATGTGAAAAGAATAGTCATGTGCTATAATTATTATATACAGAGACTATTCTTTCCAATAACAGTGCAGTAAAAAAACAATAGTTTGGATAAATTAGATATCATGTCAAAAAGTTTGATATATGCCATTTGTGAGCTGTCTCCATCAGAAGGGTTTCATTTTTTTGTTTCCCTCTCTTTGGAAATCAGTCCACATTGAATTATTTCCACACATTTTGCGGAGATGTTGCTATGGAATGCTGTGGGGAAACTGTCTTTAAGATCACATATCAGGAATGCAATACAGAATAGCAGTTCCTCAGGAAAAGCCTCTAAATAATGTATAGCCTATACATACATTCTAGTGTAACAACATCTTTACCAACATTTCGTTTTTCTGCTGACCTGTTGCTCTTTCCTGTGATTGGGTGTTTTTTTATGATGCACAACAGTAATTTATCATATCAATTGAGATTATTCATATCACTAGCAGTTCATTTAAACCCTCAGCATGCTGACTCCTCTGAAACACCACTAAGTCATTCCTGTTGGTGGTAAAGATTGACCAGAAGTAACTATGCCAACCACTGGGTTAAAATGATGAATACTAATATGATTAAACAGGCTCATTATAGGCATAATTACAGCCATAACTTATTAGATGCCACCTTCAGGCATGAACGCTCTTGTGTTGTGTTATGTAACTCTTTCTGCCTGAGATGGCACTCACCATAGTCACAGTTTGGTCAGCATTGTCGCTTTAATCTGTCTAAATGTTATTGATGGGAATTTAAAGATAGAAATTAATTACAGGCTTCAGTTGTTTCTGCATTGCGTGCTGTCATGTCTGGTACATCATGTTCCACGCTAGTGGTCCTTGTCACTTGTCCCTCATGAGTTATTGACTCTTAACAATATTAGAGAGAAATACGACAGAGGAAATTGGTACAGGGCAGACAGAGCGTGACAATCAAGATCCATTCCTTTCCACTGTGGCCTTGTATACCAAGTAGCCTCTCAACAATGCGCTGGGTCTCGCGCCAGCCCAGTGAAAAATGGCAGAAGGAGCCTTGTGAGGTCCATCGCTCTCCCTGCCCACACGCCCCGCAGAACTGACTCCTACACCCCAACCTTCTTTTTTCAGCTCGGGATGAGCACTGAAAATGAGTATAAAACAGAAGCATTGTTAAAGTGTCAAAAGCCAAGCCTTGGCCAGGACAGATTGCGTCTACATTCTCCAGACCTGTAGAATGTCAAAGCACATGAATATGATTTAGGTTTAGCCAGATGGACTGAAATAAAATTACAGTTAAAAGGGTCAGTGGAGGACTCTTCAAACTGGAAAATACACAGTGTCCCACCAGTATAGCATTCCTCTAAGCAGTGGCGGATTTAGCAAATTGGGGGCCCAAGGCGAAGGTATGTATGCCCCCCCCCCCCCCCCCATCCGATCCGAAGAGAACGAAAAAAAATGTAGCCTACCGACTGAATGGTGGATAGGCAGGTAAAGCTAATCTGCGGGAAAGTAAAGGTTGGAGAGGAGAAAAAACCCTTCCCCTTTAAACCCTGCATAGGCTACATTTCTTTACTCCAAAATGAAGATGGAAAGCAGAGAACACACAAAGTGTAGCACTACACAAACGAATAGTCACAACAGTCCAACAGAGAACTCGACTCCCCCCCCCCCTACCACCACCTACAAAACCCTGGTGATGGCCCTAATTCCCCTTTACGCCTGTTTGCTTTTCTCCTACTCATATTATAGGCAACTTCTTGAAATAATTGTTTTAATAGTTTATATATTAATTGGTAGGCCTACACTTTAAATTTCTGTACTATCTTGTCATATACACCAGAACGAGCATCAGGTGGCTGAAATGCAGACATTTCCAACCTATTCCAAACTGCTGCATCTGCTTTGCACTGCATGACATCTGATTATAATTTCACCATAGGGTAGCCTACACAATTGTAGGCAATGGCTAGGGTGATATCAGCTAAATTGATCCACTTTTTGGTAAATCAGTTGGGAAAATAATATAATACTATATATGCTTTTTCCAAGTGTTTTTATGATTATTAATGACTGTTTCTGATCATTTTGTGTTGAAATTATGTCATAAAATATAATTATTTAGGCCCTACAGTTCTTGAAACATCAACTGTGCCAACTTTTTTTGCATAAGCAGTTTCAGGTAAAATGGGCCAGCATCTAAGGTAAAATGGGCCAGCTGTTTCAGGTAAGCATTCGGCCAGTCAAAATGCAAAGGGAATGGTAATTTATCATCAATTTTAAATTCAAAACACAATATTCATATGTGCCATTAAAAAAAACAACACATTTTGAGTGCAAACTCACATATTCAAATGTGCAATTAAAAAATACCATTTTGGATATATTAAAAATGAAAACATTGATATCATTATTCACCTCTGCTTGTCTCCTCTCTCATCCTTCCTCCTCATTTCCTCTCTCTTTCCTTCTCCCTCTCTCCTCTCCTCTCACTTCATTCGCATTTGCCATACTCACTGTAAATAAAATATCAACCACCATTATTACTGGGGGGGCGGGGGGTCATGGTGAGTGTGTGTGTGTACGTGTGTTTGTGTCCGTGCATGTGTGCGCGTTGGTTGGTGTGCGAGTGTGTGGGTGAATGCGTATGTGCATGGGTGTGTGTACACACACACACACACACACACACCCTCACACACATGTGTATGTGTGTTTGTGAGTGACACAGAGGATGGCCCATTTTAGCTGAAACCATGTGGCCCATTTTACCTCAGTGGGTTAAGGTAAATTGGGCCGGTAAGAAAAACATCACTTTTACAAAAAATAAGTTCATATACCAAACTAACAGCATTATTTTTGGTGGATGCCATCAAGACACATATTATGCACAGTTTTTTTTTATGTGCATGTTTGTTTTTTATAGATTTATCATCCTTATAATAGTTTAGTTAGATTTGATATGCCAGGCTACTTACCATGCAGCTTTCTGGTGCAGTCTTGATTTGAACTATTGCCCCGCCCACCATAGCAACCATAAACCAATCAAATCACCTGTTACTTGTCAAGCACAGTTATGACAACAGTCTGAAATCCTTTGCAGTCATTGGCTCTAAATTCCAGAGGGGCTGGGACCCCCAAACCTTAAATGGCCCATTTTAGCTGATGGCCCATTTTACCTGATATCAGGTCATTGAAAACACATACAAAAAAAGATTCGGGGCTTTTAAAAAGAGATTCGGGGCTTGAGCCCCTGAAACCACCCCCTCGCTCCGCCAATGCAACCACCCAGCAGTAACTTCTGCATTCAGTGAGATTTGCACCGCCCTAATTTTATTTTTGACTCTTCCGGTCACCGTTGCAATCTCTGAGCGCTCATTCTCCAAGTTAAAGACCATTAAAAACCACTTGAGGAGCACAGTGGGACAGGAGAGACTGAGTGGACTTGCCATGTTGTCCATAGAGAATGAGAGAGCAAAGAAAATGGACATAGGCCTACACAGAGCATCGTGGACAAGTTCGCGGAGCGCAAGGCTCGTCGTATGCCCTTCAAATAGTGCTGCGTATTAGCCTATTGTTGTTTTATTATTAGGGGTCATGTAGCCTAATGTTTTTGTTGTTCTCTTGGTTACACTTCATGTACGTTCGATGAACTTCAAAATTACATAGTTGCTCTCCGTGGCGCTGACGCTTGTAAGACCCGCTGTTGCGGGCATGTGTAGCCTATGTTGTAAAATTATGTTATGATGAGTTTAATAAAGGGCCCGGTCATGTGCCCCACCCCCGGCCCGGCTCTGACTTGTTCCGCCACTGGTGCCGTCCCTGTACACCAATTAGACCTGTCAGTAGTGTGGACAGTGTGGATGCAACTAGGCTACAACTGTACCCATTCCCCACAAATAATGTCATGGGAAAATGTTGAAACAGTGTTGAAAAGTAACCTAGCACCTGCACATGAGGCACTTCAATGTGGTTCTGTTAAATTTATTTTATTCAGTCAAATATTGAATATTTTCCATATTGTTGAAATCATTTAGCCTCTCATTAACTGTGGATGGAATGTACACTTTAATGAGCTCTGAGGGAAAGGGCAGAGGAGACATGAGCTGAGCTGACCTCTCAGAGCCAGAGCCAGAGCCAGGCATGCTGCTGAAGCAGCACAGACAAAGCTTTTTGATGGCTGCTAAAAGCCTGGTAGAGTCAGACATACTGTTTCTATGCCCACTTGGTATTCTCCATACAAATGAGTCAAAGATATCTTTGGTGGCTATTGCCCTCAAGGATCAGGAGAATGACAGTGTATGTCAAATATGAAATACAATTTTTGTTTTACAGAAGACAAATGTGTAATTCCTACCTGTATCATAAAAAATAATACAAATGACACATCTATAGAGAGGAAAGCAGCAGATTAGTATTCTCTTTAACTCTTAGGTTAGCTGGTAGGCCAGACACCAAAGGCTAATGGATTTCATTTTGTCACTCACTGGAAGTGGATGTGGCACAGTTAATTTCCAAATGGTAATTCTTTATTAAAGACAGAAATGGGCAAGTTAATCTTTTGACACCAGGCATATTTAGCATTGCTGTGAATTATGCAGTTTGCATGGCAAACAGTTATTCTTCTCAAATTGAGTGAAAATACTGGATGAGTGAAAAAGACTTCCAAAGCTCACATCCTTACACCCAAAGCTCAACAAGTTAATATTTTCTGTTCTGGTGGCTGATTAGTTTTTGATAATTACTTTGCTCCCTCTTGGCAGCCGAACTGTAAACCATTAACAATAACATAATCTATTAGCTTTAACAATTAAATAGTTGTAATTTTGCATCTATTTTTAATTCTATTCTAGCGAACACCATATTTATATACAGTCAATGGCTAACACTCACCAATTGCAAAATCCATTCATAAGAACAGCTCTTGTGTTCATGGAGATGTCTCAGACAAGGGATATTTCCTGTTCTAGGGAGAATGACAGCCTGCGCTGTCCCCATCTCCCTCAAGAACTACCTCTACGTAGTGTTCCAAACTTAGACTCCTTGGTCCAGCAGTGTGGAGGGAGGGGGATTGTGCAAGTGTGCACTTAAGGCTGAGCTAATTCTCTGGCTTTGCATATCACCGAAACATCACTTAACATTTCACCTCAACACTTCAACTCCTCAATGGTATTAGAGGTGACACATATTACCTACTAAAGTAAATGGGAGCAGGAAAATGGCCTGTAAATCTTGACAAGCAC
Source organism: Alosa sapidissima (assembly GCF_018492685.1). Lineage (NCBI taxonomy): Eukaryota > Metazoa > Chordata > Actinopteri > Clupeiformes > Clupeidae > Alosa > Alosa sapidissima. The sequence continues at coordinate 4,037,546 of NC_055962.1, read as the reverse complement.
CTCTTTACGGAAACATGCTGATGAGCCTTAAACTTAGGCCCAAATAGTATGACTCACTCAAGAATCTGGACGGTAATCAACCAAAGTGCTTATAAATGTTGCTGATATTATCAACCATAAAATATTATGATAGGAAATCCATTCTTTCATACTGATTGGCTTTGAAGTCTATCCAGAGTGTTCATGTTTGCTCTGACATTATGCGCTTATTATGAGCTGCGATACAATTTGCAGTCTAGATCAATCAAGCTAAAATGTTAATTATAAACAGATGGTTGTGTTAGTACACTGTGTTGCACTGCCCTTCATTGGTCAGGGATTTTTAAAGGGATCTTGTAACGGTATGAGATATTCAGCAGAAACTTAAAAAAAATAAATGCCATCACAAAATGAATCTGCACCTGTTTGGCAATCAATAGACTACTATACATAGAGATTCCTTTAAGCTATGACCAATATTTCCCAACCTGCTAAGCAAGGTATAGTATAATATGGTATATACAGGGGCGGAGTGGCAATAGGGACGATAGGGAGTTTTCCCGGTGGGCCGGCCGATGAGTCTGCGTGATGCGGGCTGGCCCATAGTTATTACAGAGGCCATCCACTTGGCCAATGCACTAAGATCTTTCGCGAAAATCTCCGATATTCACACTATCAATTGGGAAAAGTCCAACCAGCTTTTATACCACTTGCTCACTGTCTATATGTCATTCATGGTTACCCTGCACACTCATCTCTCCCATGCTGATTTTTGTGTAGGCTAGCCTTAGTTTTTTATCTTAATTCATTTTTGTCTGATTTAGGCGTTACAGAACTTTCATCACAAATAAAAAATGACAATTTAATTTGTTTGTTTGTACTTAATTTAACGTAAGTCTAAACTAGAATAGAGCAAAGCCTCCTGGGAATGGGGAATGTGTTTCTGGTTTATCCAATGAACCGATTGCAGGTCAAGTCTATTTACAGAAATGTAGGGGGATAAATGAGCGGCCCCTCGTCTAATGGCATGACCCTACAAACGATCAAGTTCGAGGAAAGCTACAGGAGTTTTGACAGTCGACGGATTTGCGTGGTTGCTTGCTGTTTTACATATGGATGGAAGGCAGAGAGAAAGGTTAGGAGCTAAAGCATTGACGTTATTGAAACTAGCACAAGCTATTCTTATGTTGATATGTAGCCTAGGCCTAGCGTAATGACTAATTAGTGGGCCACTCAGGCTGATACATGGTTTGTGGAACTCGCCTATATAGGCTTACTTTAATCGTTCTCGTACAAAACTATTCAAAGTGCCTGTTTTTTCAATTATTTAATTACCTGTGTTATTAGGTTGACATTGTCTAGGCTAGGCCTTTAAATTTATACAGGCAACTATTGGAGTGCTATGATACCCAGATATGTCCTTGCATGATGGGTTGGGGGGGGGGGGGCGAGGCTATATGAAAATTAATATAGACTGGGTCCATATTGTAGACAGACAGTAAAAAGGCCTAGTTCAAACAGAAATGTGGGGGCCAAGCAGTGCGCTATAACAGGAATGGAGTTGCCATGGCATGATCAAGCACTCACAAAAAGTTTGATTGCAATTGGATATAACTTTGTTATAGTACCCCTAGAGGCGCAAATTACACCAATGTCCTTGTGCGTTCTCAGAATCAGCTACCGTGTCCCTGGACTTCATACACCAAAGAGTTGCTGAGATGTGAGCTCAATTTGTCTATTACAGCACCCCTAGAGGCCAAATGAGACCACTTTCCTTGCATGTCCTCACAATCAGCTACTTTGTCTCTGTATTAAGTTTGGACTTCATACATCAAAGCGTTGCTGAGATACAAGCTCGCTTCCTGTATTGCAGCGCCCCCTATAGAGGCCAAATGATGCCAATATCCTATTGCGTCATCACAATCAGATACCAAGTCCCTGCACCAAGTTTGGACTTCATACATCAAAGCGTTGCTGAGATACAAGTTCACTTCCTGTATTGCAGCGCCCCCTATAGAGGCCAAATGATGCTAATTTCCTAGGGCGTCATCATAATCAGGTAACATGTCTTTATACCAAGTTTGGACTTTGTACCTGAAAGAGTTGCTGAGATACAAGCTCACTTCCTGTATTGCAGCGGAAAGTGGAGGGATAGGGGTCGATGAACTCGGGATGGTCCATAGATTCAGACGCTACCTGAATTGTGAAAATCAGACAAAAGAGTCAAGGATCAAGCGCATGAACGCATGTCCAGCATTGAACTGGTGGTGGCGCTAGAGTGTTCAATGTATATGCATGAAAATTGCCGTGAGTGATTGGAACAGTGTCCTGACTAATGGTATCGAGTTTTGTTATGTTAACTCAAAGCGTCACGGAGATGTTAGTCCACTTCCTGTTTGGCGGCTTCGTCGCCGTATTTGATTGGCTGTCATGGGCAAACAAAAATGAAATTTAAAAATCTGACAAGTATCGTTTGTGCGGCTCGGGCAGAAGATCATCTCCACCAAGTTCCGAGAAAATCGTATGAAATTTGTAAGCGCTGAAACTTTTCGTAGAGTTTGGACTAAATCCAATATGGCGAAGGTCCAATATGGCGGAAAGTGACGGGATAGGAGTCGATGAACTCGGGATGGTCCAAGGATTCAGACGCTACCTGAATTGTGAAAATCAGACAAAAGAGTCAAGGATCACGCGCATGAATGCATGTCCAGCATTGAACTTGTGGTGGCGCTAGAGTGTTCAATGTATAAAAATTGCTGTGAGTGATTGGGACAGTGTCGTGACTAATGGTATCGAGTTTTGTTATGTTAACTCAAAGTACCACAGAGATGTTAGTCCACTTCCTGTTTGGCGGCTTCATCACCATATTTGATTGGCTGTCACGGGCAAACAAAAATGAAATTGAAAAATCTGGCAAGTATCGTTTGTGCGGCTTGGACAGAAGATCATCTCCACCAAGTTCCATGAAAATCGGATGAAATTTCTGACCACTGAAACTTGTCATAGAGTTTGGACTAAATCCAATATGGCGGAGGTCCAATATGGCGGAGGTCCAATATGATCATGGGACAGTGCTGAATCATGTGTGCCAAATTTCATAACTTTAGATTTTGACCTGTTGGTGGTGCTAGATGGCTGGGTTTAGAGGTCCATAAATGAGTGTGAATGGTCAGTGGAGTGTCCCGAAACTTTCTGCCAAAAAATCTGCACTTTTTAGCCAGGCGTTCTATGGGCTGCCATAGACTCCAATGGTGGAAGTGTAAGCAGCTTCGCTGCTTGGCCCCCAATGAACAGCTGAGTGGCTCAGTAAAGTCTGTTCACAAACATTACCACAAGGTGAGGCAGGGAACTCAGTGTTAGTATTCAGGTGATGTTGGGCAGGAGTGTGGGCGTGGCTGAGGCTGATGTGGTTTAGAGGGTTGGTCAGCTTGGGAGCACTGATCAGTTGCCAGAAAGTGTCCAGCAGACCCGGGAAATTGATCTGTAGACTCTCCTGATATGCAGGCCCATTATAGAGCAGTGTCTCAAGTTGAACTTTTATTATATTCTGGATTCTGCCCAGAGAGCACATTAATATAGAATGCTCAATATAAAACGTGTATTGCTTTAGCTAGAGGTGTGTTCTATGCTTGTGTGTTTTCTGCTCTGCTCCAGTGGAGTGTTCTACTGTAGGCTACAGCATGCCGAGGCTCTATGTATGACCACTCATCTAAGGTCATAGGTATACAGAGTGCTGTGCCTAATTAGAGATATTGATTGAACTTTGCCATACGAGCTTCATGGACAAGTAATTAAGAATATACTGTAACACTGATAACCCCCATGCTGTGCTTCTCACAGATAAAATTTCAGAAAAGGCCTTCAGACAGGAGATACAGATTCACAAATTCATTTGATCTCACATATTGGATATTGGATTCCTAACCACACGTTTATGGTCAAAGTTTGAGTATAATATGCCCATGTGGTGGTAGCTATGTTTACCCCTGTTTACCTTGTGTCTAACTAAAATATGAAAATATGTATTAGTTTTCTGTTACATTTTATTTAGTTTATTGCTATTGGTATCTTTTTTATTAAGGCTATATGAGTTTACTTTAAATAGTTAATTGAATTAATGTAATGTTTATTGATGTCATTGTAAGTCCCTTTGGACAAAATCGTTTGCTAAGAACATTTCAAATTAAGTACAAAACATTGTACGGTTTAGTTGTTATTATTTTCCACATGACTGCCCCAATGATATTTAATGCACTGTCCTCCAAAGATGTAACAGGCTTGACAACCAACATTTCTAGAGCACCCCAAGATTTTGATGGAATTTTTCACTGCCTTAGTCTGAACTGTTTGGCTTCCTGACAGGGATGCTCCCCTGGACCATGCTTGTCAGATTGATTCTCTGTACTCATCCGCAGAGACACTAGTCACTCTTCTTTCAAAGACACCATGTTATATGTACTTATTCTGAAAAAAAGAAAAACACACACAACACAAACAGCCATGACTCACTGCCTTACAAGAATAAGCTCCACAGATACTTCCATTTTTCATAAGATAAAAGCTAAATATTCCAGTAGAGTCACAAAATGCTTCAAGCTGTGCTCAGGAAGACTATTTGGTTGCCTCCTCTCATTCTGAAGTGTGAGATGTGTGTTTTATTTCCTGCGTCCATGACCAGCTCTGGCAGGCAGTTGGCAGGACCTCGGGAGGGCTGGAGGAGGATTGCGTGAGGGCAGGATAGATATCTCCTCTGGCACCGCTGTGGCCCTGGTGTCAGTGCAGTTGATCTCCCCAGGTGATGCCGGAGTGTCAGAATTCAGACAGGAAGGCAAAATAAAGACTGAATAAATGTGACCATGGAAAGCTGTCAGCGGTCGTGATTACACCTGGGAAATGTACAAGGTTCACAAGTATTATCAGTAATGGAGGTTTGTCATCTTTCCTTCACAATTTGGCTAAACTGCTACAATCTATCAGCTTGATTACAGCAAACTGTGGACAGGTATAAATCTAGTGTTGTACTCTGCCTGCTGCACATCATTACTTCAGTATATACAGATAACAAATCACTACAATTAGTCACAGACATCTGTGAAAATTAGTTATAGAGAAAAAAATAGCTACATGGCCCAGTTGAGCAGAGCTTTAGCGCAAATACAAGTTTCAATCATGTGTTGTATACAAAAACTAACCAGAATACTAAATCTAGAGGATCACTCACTGGCTGTTTGAGGACTCGGGTCTTTAATGATTTAAGACTCACACAGTACTGTTTGTCTTTGTCTCTGGATTGAGTCCTTTGAGGTTTGCAGGAGGAGAAATGAACAGCTGCAGAGAGCAGACAGCCTCATGCTGAGAGAAAGATGAGGGAATCCTACATCTCAGAAGTGATCCAAGGTAACCTGAGTGAGCAAGGAATCATCCATATCTGTAGACATTTACATTTCCGCCTCCAAAGCTGCCCAAGAGTTATAGTGTCTTTAAATATACAATAAAAGGTTGGAAGGTTGTATTTATAATGCCCTATGAATGCATTCATAATGTTTTATAAGGTGTCTATAAAGCATTGTAATGCTCATTATTACCATCTATATGTATTCACAAGTCATCATAACCAACTACATGATGCATTATGACAGCTAATTATGAATGATCATAATTTTAATCTGAATAATGAATTATAAATATGTCAAGATCTGCCTACTCACTTGTCAATTTTATGATGCATCATAACTACTTTGCTTTGCTAAATGCGTATAGTGATGCATACAGAGTTTTGACTTCTACTGTAGTCCTATATATCTATAGCTATAAGTATATGTAATAAAGTTATAATAATTTATACATCTCCCTATAGCACACAATTATAAACAGCTATGCAATATCATAAGTGTTATTTGTCAGCTCTAAGTAAAGTGACAAGAATATGACCCTATTATTAACAGATATAAGTTTACTGAGTAATTAAAAGGTGCAATGAACTAAGTACCGAGTCTAGCATCTTTACCCCATATGCACAATATTATAAATTACTATGTTAATGTCATAGGTGTTATTTGGCAGCTTTAGTAAAGTAGAGCAAATGAGGTGTTGTTATAAATAGATATATGGTTATTATAAACAAATATGAGGCACAATGAAATGAGAGTCTGGACAGTAACGACAAAAGAAATGCATTTAGTTCACTTTATTATTTAAACCAACACACATAATGAGACTGATTATCAAGGCTCTGAGCACATTACACAAACACAATGAGACAGGCCAAAAAAAGTGGCACGACATGGTCCTATATTTTGTGGTGGTGGTTATTATTGGAATAAAACTCACAATGGCACTGAAATCTATCTTGGGTCATTATGAAAGATCGTTCGAATCAAAATAGACCTTTGGTTTAAATGAAAATAAAGTGAACTAAATGCATTCCTTTTGTCTTTACTGTCCAGGCTCTCATTTCATTGTAGGATAATAGGGTCATATTCAGACAGACTCTGTCAAGATGTATAAATTTGCAAATGACACAACATTGGTAGGGCTTATCTCTGAGGACGATGACGTGGCTTACAGGAACGAGGTCCTTTCTCGTTCTTAGGGACCATAGTCTCATCCTCTATGAAATGGGGAGACAACCTGAGCTGTATCATTAGCAAAGCCCACCAGAGGCTCTTTTTTCTCCGGCAAAAAGAAAATTTGAGAAAATTTGGGGTGGCCTGCAAGGGGATGCTGCAATTCTATCGCGCCACTATTGAGAGTATTCTCTCCTTCTCTATTACTGTCTGGTATGGAAATGCCACTGTTCAGAACAGGCTACAGCTAGACAGAATAGTTCACACGGCCGAGAAGATCATAGGTTGCAAACTCACCCCCTTAGCAGAAATTTACAAGGCCCACATGCAACGCAAGGGCATAAAAATCCTGCTGGATGCAACTCATCCTGCCAACCACCTCCTTAAGATCCTCCCATCAGGAAGAAGGCTGAGGGCTATTAACACAAAGACCTCCCGCTTTTTAAATAGCACATACTGTAGTGTAATCAGATTTTTAAATAACTCTCCATCCTTGCACCAATACCTTATGGAAGCAGATCAAGCCAGCATAGGTCTTGGATAGTGTGTTTTTGCTCTTTTTTTTAGCAATATGTTTTAAATTGTATTCATGCTATATGCCACAGTACAGTATATTTATTGTATTTATTGTCATCATCACCCTGTGACATTTGCACTTTTGGAAGTGAACTTAAAGGTGCGATTTGTAGGATTGTTACCGTACGGAGCCCTAGAGGGGTCATCGCAAAATGTTTTGCATGTTGAGAGAATGTGCGCTCGTTTTACTACATTGTGCGCTCGTTTTACTAAATTGTGCTCTTGTTTAACTAAATTGTGCCCTCGTTTAACTATATTGTGCACTCGTTTTACTAAATCGTACGCTCGTTTTACTAAATTGTGCGCTCGGTTTACTAAATCGTGTGCACAATTTACTATATTGTGCTCTCGTTTTACTATAGTGTGAGCTCATTTTACTACATTGAGCTCTCATTTTAAGCATAGTAAAACGAGGGCACAATTTATTAAACGAGTGCACTATTTACTAAAACGAGCGCACGATTTACTAAAACGAGGGCACGATTTATTAAAACGAGAGCACAATTTGTGAACATGGTTATAGAACATTGTGTGCACGATCTACTTAAACGTGGCCACAATTTGTAAAACGTGCACTCAATATTGTCTTGACACATGTAAAGCATGAGCACGTTATAATATATTCGAGATCTCGATCTACTAAAACGCACCCACGAATAATTAAAACGTGGGCTCGAAGAAATTAAATTGTGCACAAAAACATAGTGTGGTGTCAAGGGGTATCCCCGGGAATGACGTCGGGAGGTGTGTCGCTTGTAGTGACGTAGAGGGAATCTCATTGATTGCAGTGCACCTGGTTATAGCCCCGTTAGGTAGGCTGTAGGTGGGAGAGCAGATGATTGTGTGTGTTTGTACAGGCCCCTTGCCAACATCGTCCAGCTGAATGTTTGGCGAAGTTTTGAGTGTTTGTTGAGGTCCAAGTGTATGCAGAGCTGTGGTGTTTATCGCGAACAGTGTGAGCTGGGCTACATAGCCTGAGAAGCTGAGCATCGTGAACGACACTGTTTATGTCTCCCGTTTCATAGTCCGTATCAAAGCTTACCTCGTTGTGTGCATCATTGGTGTGCGCGTGGGTTATATGGTGAGGGCCATCGGGCGCTAGAGGGAACCTTATTGTATTGGGTGGGTATTAGGCTATACTAATAATACGCAGTAGCCTATTTGTACCAACAGTAGGTCTACGTGTTGTAATTGTTTGGGAGCTTGTCGCTGTGATGTGCTTCGATTGACTTCTAGACCTCACAGTTAAGTCAACAATCCAGGAGATAGTGGAAACCGGTCATTACAACAGAGCCCGAGTAGCCTTTGTAGCCTAGTAGAATTTCCCCATTTTGGGTCTCCATAGCTGGCGGTTGACACTACAGTGCCCCTGCTACAAAGAGTAGAAGTCCGCTATAAACCATGACCACCTAAAGTCTTTAATTAGCTGCCTACGGTTATCATCACATTACCAATATGAACTGTTACAGACAGCTGTAGGCCTAGTCCATGTCAAGGTAACACGAAGTTGCCACCACAGCACAGCGAGCGGTGAGAAAATGTCGGGAATTACTAAATACATATTTCGAGAGCTCAATTTAGGCCTACAATGGGGTCACGTTGTATTAATTCGAGGGCTCAATTAAAGGAAAACGTGCTCACGTTTTATTAATTCGAGGGCTTAATTAAAGGAAAACGTGCTCACAAATTATCACGACCAGAAAAAATATCACTTACAGTGAGCTCTCCCGGGCTCCGTATTACCGAACGTTCTGTTGGCCAAAATCAAAACACTGGTGAACGTTCTCAAGACTACCAGACGCGAGCCTCTTCTGGGTTGCCAGATGCAATGAAGACTTAGCTAACGTTAGTTGACCTGCAGCTGCTTTAACGTTTCTCCAACCATGACCCAGCTACACATTACGGAAACAGTGAAAACAAAAAATACCTCTCTAACCAACGTAACATATGTAGCTGAAGTTAGCGATGCAGATGAAGTTTAGCATAGGCTACCTGTTGTGGAGAAATATGGCCAGCTCTGCGTCAGACTTGATATTCTTTGTTTGACGAAGACGTCACCATCTCAGGAAGCTCCTCCGATGTCCACTTAATTTGTTTCTTGTTATAATTTTGGAAATTTGCCTGCCTCTTGTAGGCGTTCATGACTACAACTGACAGCTGTTGACAGTTGGCCTTTGCTAATTTGGCAACCCAAATAGGAGGACGCGCTAGCCCATTATTAATACGCTATTCTAGAATGAATCGTTCAAAACAAACGAAAATTCCAAGAGATTCCGCCCCGTAACTGATTTTTTTTCATGGGTTTTACGGGGTTTCACGGGTTAGAGTAATGTTGTCAAATAAGCCATTACTTCAATTCATCGTGTTTCCTCACTCTCTGACAACATACTGTATGGTGATCATTTTTGAAATGGTTACAGTTTATTTTCCATTATTTCCTACATACTGGACCTTTAAATCCTGAACTTTGGGTAAACTTCCACTAAAATGTCTGCCACTAAACTGCCACTTTTGACTCTTGCCTATGTAGGGACGAGCCATGGATGAATGTACTATGTCTGATGTCTATGTCTATGTCTTTGGCTTCTTATCTCTGTTTGGTGTCGTCTTGTCTGTTGTACTGTAGAGCACACTGCAGCAAATTCCTAACAACTTCTATTGTATGGCAATTAAAGTATCAAATCTTGAATCTTGTCACTTTACTTAGAGCTGACAAATAACACTTATGATATTGCATAGCTGTTTATAATTGTGTGCTATAGGGAGATGTATAAATTATTATAACTTTATCACGTAAGGGATAATGTATAGAACGCCGGTCATTACTGGGAAAATAAGTCCCGACAGGGCAAACCGGAACGAAATAATAAACTCCCCACGATATGACTTTAGCCTACATAACCTAGCCTATTTGTTACCGTTCATCGTGGCATTTGCTGAGAAAAAAATAGTTCGCAACAACACACCAGAGACCTATAGAATCTTTGAACACACGCTGCTGAACTTGAATCAAACATTCTTTAGAACACAGCTGATCAACCGTCTGCTTTCACGTTTGAATGAAGTTCCAGTCCTTGCGTAGTGATATGAAAGACATTAATCAGAAGCACATAACCCGTTGCCATTGACAGCGGTGATTAAATGCTTTGCCGGTGATTTATGTAGATTTAACATAGGCCCGAACGTTGGGAAGGCCCATTCATGTGAATGGAACTTTCTGCAGCACTCTGAAGAGCCGTGTAATAAATATACTTATAGCTATAGATATATAGGACTACAGTAGAAGTCAAAACTCTGTATGCATCACTATATGCTGTATGCATTTAGCAAAGCAAAGTAGTTATGATGCATCATAAAACTGACAAGTGAGTAGGCAGATCTTGACATATTTATAATTCATTATTCAGATCAAAATTATAATCATTCATAATTAGCTGTCATAATGCATCATGAAGTTGGTTATGACGACTTGTGAATACAAATAGATGGTAATAATGAGCATTACAATGCTTTATAGACACCTTATAAAACATGAATGCATTCATAGGGCGTTATAAATACAACCTTCATAGAAAGTGTTACCAAAGGTTGTGTCCTTATTCATGAAAAATGTATTTCACTTCATAATGCTGTTGTGGCAACAAGGGGAATTTAGAGACTTTATGTCATGGAGCAGGGGACACAATCCTGAGAGCTGTAATTCACACTTATATATGTATATATAGTATATATACTTTTTTTTGATCCCGTGAGGGAAATTTGGTCTCTGCATTTATCCCAATCCGTGAATTAGTGAAACACACACAGCACACAGTGTACGAAGCACACACTAATTCCGGCGCAGTGAGCTGCCTGCATCAACAGCGGCGCTCGGGGAGCAGTGAGGGGTTAGGTGCCTTGCTCAAGGGCACTTCAGCCGTGCCTACTGGTCGGGGTTCGAACCGGCAACCCTCCGGTTACAGGTCCGAAGTGCCACGGCTGCCCCAGACACTTCTTGTCTGTGGCAAAATGAGACCTGGGCGGTCACAGCTGGCTCTGAATGCAGCCACTGCTAAGTGATCTGTGCTTCAGCTGGGGTCAACTGTTCCTTTCCATGTGACCCACCTACAATATGCTAACACATCATATGCATCGTTCATTTGGTGCACAATTGGCCTGTGCTCCTCACATCTTGAATTACACCTTGAACTCAAGATCTTGAAAGTTAGCTGCCTTATCAAGACGGCTAATAACTGCCGTGCTACTGAGTCTCTATGCAAAAGCGGGAATGAGATTTTAAAGCTGATAATCTTGTGTTTGTCTCCCAATTATGGTAAAAAGCCAACTCTCTCTCCACATTGCCATTTAATATTTAATCTTTCAAGATGAGGATGGCATGGAGGATGAGCATGTATGTATGCGAGTATAGTGGTGTTTTTCACAGCGCACACAAGGCTACACAGCTCCAAAGTGATTTCTGTGTAGTCTATACAGCTCCCTTACACAGAATAATTGGCCCTCTGTGTTGTGGTGATTATGCCTAAGCAGGTCAGTCAGACAGTTCCCACCTTGTAACCTGAATGTAAAGGCATTTCTCTGCGAGCGTCTCTCTGCACTTCGGTCAGTGATCCCCAGCAGGCCTGTGGAGAGGAGAGAGATGTGGTAGAAGTGACAAGAAATAAACCCAGAAGGTCAGCGAGTCTCCCCGCAGGAGTGGCCCCTCTGCTGTCAGGCCGTCTGTGTGCTGTCTGATGGCCTCCGCTTGATATGCGCCCGGTGCAAAATTACAGCCACATCGGCTCTGGAAGAGCACAGGTTTATTCCCCCTCCTCAGACACCTGATCTGAATCCAATTATACCAGATGTCTGTGGCTGCGCCTATGTCCTATTTGTGTGACTGTGTGTATGTGCTGTGTGTGTGTGTGTGTGTGTGTGTGTGTGTGTGTGTTTGTGAGGTGGCGGGTGCTGGTTCAAACCCCTAACCTCTATTCTCACTCTTGTCTTGTTGTCTTGTGAAGAAGAAGGAAACTGTTACATTCAGATATTTCAGACTTTTTGTCTCATTCACTTGCTATTCTAACATCACCTCTTCCACATTGTCTAAGTCTAAAGAATACATTTGTAAATATACATGCCATAGATGTTACACCAAAAGGCAACACATCTAGTTGGTCAGATAGACAGATAGAGCACCTAGAATGTAACTATGGTAGCAGGTTCACTCTTGTTATGTTGTGCGTGTCCAGAGCTGAGGTTAAAAGAACACAGGGCATCAACACATAGCAAGAGTAGGTGTCATTTCACTTCATGAATTGTAACAGCACAGAGGTCAATAAATCATGTCACAACAATGTTATATTATAGTGAAGCAGTTGTGACATTGGGTTGGGGCCTTGTTGTATGTTACATGAAAAAAAAACTACTCAGAGAACATTTTGCTTGAAAAGATGAAAAATGAGGAGGAAAAAAGTCAAATGTTTATTTTAGCGATATAGGAATTCCATTCATTTCACCGGAGATTGTGATGTATGTATCACCATCATAACTCTTTCTGATGGTGAAACTGTGTACTACAACACCTACCTCATATCTCTGCTCTTTATGTGAGAGAAAAATTAGAACATTAGAGAAAAAATGTCCAGCACTATACTTTCAAAGAGAACCTTTGCATGCTGTGCTAGTGGACTTCATAAAGAAGGCAATGGAATGCATTACCCCCCCCCCCCCCCCGCCTCATTATGGATGGGATGAATATTGCTCAACAGAAAAAAACACCTCTGCTTTCTGCAGTGTGTGATCATAAACACATCTATGCAAAGATACATTTTTCACCCAGCCTCATCACCAAGATTTATTCGATGCTGGTAAAATGAAGAGGAAAACCTGATCATTTGTACATTACACAGCAACCACGTCCCAGTGCACAGGACAAATGGAAGTGGCAGTAGGTGATTTATTCACAGCTGGCCTTCTTGCTGGCTCATATTGGAACCTACGCAAGGGAAGAGAAAAGACCCCAGCATTTCTATTTCTCCACTCCGAGGATGTGCACTAAGTGATGGATTGCTTCTCATTTCAATACAAGGTGGCATACATTAACATTTATCCTGTCTTTAAAAACATGGATTGTTATTTCCATAAATGTAATCAAACAGGGAACCAGGGAATGGGGGCCACTTCTCCGGGCTGCAGCAGTCAGCAGCCTCTTGTTCTGCCTCTGCCCCAACAACCAAGGGCCCTGGTTAGGTGTCATATTCCGCAGACTCTCTGCGACCTTCATGGAGACTCTGCAACCAAATGTTTGCCTGTGCACCATCTGGTGATAAACAGCACTGAACCATTATGGAGGATGGAGCGACGGTGGAAGAAAATGAAACGATGCTGTTCACAATTTGTCACTCACCCCTCTTCTGGTGACTAGCATCCCACATGTTTAACCTGCGATGCCATCAGTATCAGTTTAATGTCAGGCCCGGGAAACATCCCAACTGCTGAAGAGCATCTGCCATACTGCAGCTGAGAGGATAAACACGCTCACTGATGTTTAACAAATGTTGACATTTGTTTTCTATCAAAATGTGTCAATCAACAACAGAGCAGTTTAATCTGTTTGGGTTTGAAAAGAGAGAGAATTAATTTTCCATCATGGCACCCAGATTGTTTCCCTCATGGCATCCAGGTGACAGGTTCACAATGGCAGGTATAGTTTCTGATGAAATAAGTGTCACATGGTCATGTTGACAGATATGAAACTCCTGTAAACGGGGGAGTCACACTCGATTGCAGCAGCTGCCATCACACAGCCCTCCATCTGTTAACATATCCTTCCCTTCATTTGCAGGATACCGTGCCTCCTCTGGGGTCGTTACATTCTAAACGTCCAGAAGGAGAGTGAGGCCAAGAGGGAGCTGGGGAGGCCATTTCTGCTGTTCCTCTGTGAGTTGGTTCCCCTCTTGGTCTGTAAGCCTTGATGACATTATCAAATGGATTGACATTTCAAATATTTGCAGTGCTCAGCAAGCTCCTGCTCAGTGGAGGTGAACCATGGGGTTTCCTCTTGATGGAGCTGGGCAAGTCATGTATGTCCATTTAATCAGCAACAGAGAAATGAGATCAAACGCTCGCCGATCAGAGACCTTTGGACTACAGTAAGCGTCCATGAGAGCACACTGTATGCCTTCACATTTCACAGTAAATAGGACACTTGTTCAAGTGCTGTAAGAATGAGAAAAGACAAAGAGTGGCGTGCAATAGCACACATATGGAAATGAGGGATTTCAGAGCATAGGAGGTACCTGGAGAGAATACTTTTATGTGATCTCCTGAAGAGTGCCACACAGACCTTCTCACTAGGATGCCTTTCCATATTAGTTAAATTGAGGTCATTCAGTGTCAAGGCAAGCTACTTAAAAGCTTGTATGATAAAAGGCAACCGTACTGTTTTCCACAATGTGGTTTCAATTTGTCACCTGTCCACCACTGAGAAAATAGGGGTTTAAATATAGCATTTTAAAGTCACATAGCTCTTGATGACACCCAGGTCAGGCTTAAAAACTAGGCAAACACACAATACACCTGTCACATTTTATCTTTCACTTTAATATGCCTTATCATTGTTATATCTTGCTTTTTTTCTTTTGCAATCCATGCTCATGTTTTTCCAGCCTTGACACATTAGGGGATTTATTTAGGAATGTTCCTTGCTGATGCAAAGAAAGCTAAAAAAAAGCTTTTTTACTTTCATTGTATGAATGACTGACTAAATGTCCATTAAAACCTGCCACTCATCTGCACACAGCTTTCAGCTGAAGGACAAGTCTGTATAAATTATGGTTGTTCCATACATGCTTTACATTTGTATAGGCCAATCTTTTACAGTGAATTTGTGTAAACGTATAGTCATTTCACACAGATTTTTCAGGGATAGAAGTTTACAGTGAGATTACACATGGCAGGTAACAGATAAGGCTAAAGCCCCAAAGAGGACGCACCACTACAGCCTAACAGGGAAGACACACAGCATTATGAATTAAGGTTGCAAACAAACAACAATAAGTGAGACAAATCCACCACTGTGACCAACCAACACATAGCAAATGAAAGGACACTCACCCCATACAAAATGTAGCCAGTAACGTCCAATCATCCAATCAACCTCTCTGTTCCCTATCTTGGGGTTGGAGCTGTGTATCATGCCCCTGGCTGTGGTGTCGGCTGTTTGTTCCGGCGGATGCTGGGCTGGTATTTATTCCAGCTTTGGGTAGAACACGGGCATTGCTCCATCTTCATCAGTGAGCTCATGCCATCCCAGCTTAAGTCTCCCATTGGCTAGTGATGCCTGGTGTTGGTTTGTGAAGATGAATAAATGTTGATTGATATAAGCAACCTTTCAGATAAATACACTGCTGATGTCTCCTTCAGCTTTTCGGGGATATTTAACCATCTAAAAATGTTCAACTTACCACAGTCCTCTACCTCCTGTACAGATAGACACACATACACACACATGCACATAGACACATGATGAACACAGACACACACACACACACACAAACACACACACACACATACATTGGCACAGTATTGTAAACATCTAGACATATAGAGCAGCGTGGAATATGACCAACACCAGTGTTGTGTGTTACGCATTAGAGTAAAGTAACTGCTTTTTCAGAAAGTAGTGTAACGCGCTACTACTGAAAATTTGGTAACGAAACGTAGTTCCTTTTTCAATTCAGATTGTATCGAGGCTTTGTTATTTGATATTGTTTTATAGGGCTTTAGTGGTGGTGTTGAAGCCTATAATAGCCCAATGTTTTCTTGTCATGTGCCAAGAGCACAACAGAAATACCTGAAATGTCCTCGATAGTAGAATTTTATGTAGGCCTACACATTTAGGAACAGATATTGAGTTCTGCCCAAAGTCGAGCAACATAAAAGTAACGTAAAAGTAACGAGTAACATAAAACACTACTTTTTAAAAACAGTACTTAAAACACTACTTTTTAAAAGTAACTTCCCCAATACTGACCACCACATAATGGCAGAAATATACTTGTGCAATGCGGACAGATGTGCCTTTGGGTGTCACCAAAGAATACCTAGTGAGTCTTTGTGAGGTAGTGCACACAAGTTTATGACCTTTTAGAGAATATGAGGACGAGTGTGGCTTGAGATAGAACACTGATTCTCACATTTGTAAAGAACAATATGAAAAACAGTAGCCAGTAGCCCATCAAGTGAGAACAGATATAGAAACTGAACAAAGTAATGTATTGAACGTCCCTGAAGGAGGTCAGGTCAGTTGATGCAGAAGGCTCCCATCCAAATTAAATTGATGGTGGACATATCAGAGCTGGCATTTATTCTTTCTCTCTTTTTCAAAAGCATATAGGTGTCATGAAACATGCCACAAATTCATTCTGTGCACCGTTTCCCTGGAGACACTCCCCTCGGTGGAGAATTTATCAGTTCAGCCAGTGAGTGATCAGAGATCCAGTGTTTTCTCAAGAGTCTCTCTGACACCCTACTGTAAGTAGGACAGAGGGATAGGCCAGGGAAAGCACTGGGGATGTAATTAGCAGTTTCACTAGTCGTACTGCCATACCTGGCTGTCTGTGTGGATTGGAGATGTTTTAGATAAAGACCATCAGCTTATTGGAGAGTTTGGTAGACAGGTCTACAATATATCTAATGAAGTAACAACATTCACTCTTCAGTGATTACAGACAGTGGAGCCTCACATGGTTTAGTCAGCTTCCATATGAAGATGTTCCACAAGGTTCTTTCCCAGCCACAATTTAAATGGTCTGAGACTTTGCACTGGCACACTGAGGGTCAGATATTGGAAAGGGCTGGTGGATGTTGCAGATGTCACAAGTCAGCACATAAAGTGGAACCATCAACACCAAGATGTGTTTAATACTGGATCAGAGGGGGTGAAGGCTTTAATTTCAATCACTGGACACTACACAGTGTAGCCTACAAAGTAGATATGCTGCTAAGCGTATGTCAGGAGAACAATGAGATGCAGCCATTGCAAGGAGGAAGGAAGTCAGGCATCTTAGCTTGCAGATAATTTAAAGACTATTCAATACTAAAGTGTAGAAAATGTACATGATCCACCTCCAGTCACACACACACACACACACACACACACACACACACACACACACTACTGTACTCTTTATTTTATGCACTGTTGTTCTGTCAGTATACTAATAAACTATCTATTTATGTGATCCATATTCAAATCTAATGCCAGAATTGCTACCTTATGACAAGCATAGACATGCTGATATGATGGGTTTGGATGGATCAGATGATGGAAATGAGTGTTAGCAGTAGAGAGCCACTGCAGGGCAAACCTGGTCAAGGGGAAGAGCGCTGTTTAAATGGCCTTAATGGGAAGGGATAAAGAGTGTGACAACATTACAGTATCTCCCCCCCCCCCCCCCCCCCCGCAGCTCCAGAGATCATTGTAGTTTGATGAAAATATATCAATAAATAAAATGAGAGAAAATCAAGTTCCTAAGTCCTCAGGCTCTACTTTGGCGTGACACACAGTTATTGTATTTCAAGGCTCCCTGCACTGTTTATTTAGTTAACAAATGAGGCGTAGGCGGCAACACCTGATTACAATGGAAGGGGACCCATGGCGTGCTCTGATGGAACGGTGTCTGCAAAACAGCCCTGCAGCATCTGATTCCTTCACATATTAATTAAATATTGGCCATTAAAGAATTTCATCATGCAAAATACCACTTTAAAGCCTAGGACACAAAAATGACATTTCCCCATGCAATGCTATGGGGGAAGCTTTAGTCTGTTGCCAATTAGCAGAAACATTATATGAAGGGGACATCTGTCCCTGGGTGATAGAAATGGGGTGACCAGAGAGCTGTAGAAGCGGTCTGCCAGAGGGTCCATGCAGACTGGCAGCATCCTCATGTTTTAAAAGAGATGCAATGAACATTAAACAACAGAATGATTTCCAAAGAATCTACAAAGAATTTTAAATGGTAGTCTATATTTAGAATGATCACACACATCTATTCCTGGCATCAAAGTTTATTGATTCTTTTATAATTGATTCCTCTTGGGAAACAGAATGAGTAATACATCATCATGCACTTATACATGCTGATTCTGTGTCCAGTGGAATTAGTTTTCCATCTTCTTTTCTGTTCTCCTTGGCACCATCTCAGCTGGCACCTTATATGGCAACGCTGCCATCCAGCCTCACTGCTAGACTATACAACTGCTTGGCACCCTCTTCCCACCAAAATCTGTTAAATCCTCAGTTATCCAGGCTGGTGTTGACTTGGATATGGATAATATGATGGACTGCCCATTCATCTAAATGATTTCAAGCGCAACCAATCCAATCACCATTCCTGTACACGTAAAATGATTTATCTGAATAATAAGTCAATTGGAGATTCAATATTTAATTTTCTATGATATTTATTTCCTATTATTATTCATCAGATAAATATAGTAAAAGTAAGTAAAATTTCTTTTTATAGGACATTCATCTACAGCCTACACTGACCAAAGTGCTGAAAACAGAAAGAAAAATAAAATAAAATAAAAATAAAATACATATATGCATATACACATACATCTACACATTAAACAAGGAACAGCAGGACACAGAAAGCAAGCATAGCATGCTAGAGGGCAGAGAAGGCCAGAGAGTACAGGTGGGTTTTGATCTTTAGCATATTTGAATATGATCAATAGTATCAACCATTTGAAATACTGTATGTTCCACTGCATTTATTCACAAAAATAATGAATGGTGAATGGTGGCTTTCAAACTCTTCTCACTTTGATCTTATTTTTTTTAAAACTGGTTTTGAAGAAATTGGTAAATGTGTAGGCCTATATGTTACAGTGCCTAAGTGTCAATTTTCAATATTTGCAAATCATTGTTTGGTCCTTAATATAACTATTCTGTGCAGAGGCACTGTGGCGCCCCAGATTCTGTGCATGTCACTATGTATAGATGCCCAACAATCATTTCCTCCTCCAGCGTTAAGACTCATTTGGAACACCCTGATTTCATAGAAGAAACCAACACTGCAATAATTCAAATCCAGGTGACAGCAACACACTTCTTTTACATAGTAAAATACACACAAAACACATTTTTAGTCAGCACATGACAAAACTGAACTTAACTCACATTCATATAGTCCCAATAAGAATTTTTATTGTCACTTAAGGTGCTTTTCAGAGCCCAGAACCTGAAGTCCCCTTGAGCAAGCAATAAGGTAACAGTGGCAAAGAAAAAACTCTTAACAGGAAGAAACCTTGAGCAGAACAATGCTCTTAAGGGAGGCTCCATCTGCTTGGGAAAGGATGAGGAGAAGAGAGAATAAAAATAAGCTGACATATTCATACATGCTTTGGGATAAAATAGCATCCATGCGGTATATGTACCTCAAGGATTTGCTGTGGATAAAAATGGAGACAGTCCAAATTCAAAGTATGGGTTGTAGAACAGTTAAATACAGCTACTGTATGATCATAAGGTGAGATATGAATACGAAATCAATATGTCAGTAATACCATGTGTTTATATTTTGAGTGAATAGGTTGACACTGTAATTGATTCTTCAAAATTATCAACATGTTCCCTATCTGTGCACAATGGGTACTAGAGCAAAACCAGTACATTTCTTTGCTTCTCAAGAGACCTGAAAAAGACCTGTTAATCAAGATTTTGTAAGACATGGTTGTGCTAGCCAGAGGTTTGAAAACAAATCTCTTTGCTCCCCCATACCTACTCTGCCCACCCAGTGCCTATGCATAAATATGATATTTTGGAGGCCTAAACCTTAACTAATTGGTGAAAGGAAGACATTTCTGAAGGAAGTATCTCTATTCTGCATAAGGACAATTGTTCACATTCAGATATGGTTTCACATGAGTTGTCAGATCAGCACAGCGCATTACTTTATTAAGGACTGAGTTACCATCCATCAAGGACCTCTACAGCCAGCGCTGCAGAAGAAAGGTCAAGCGTATAGTTTCCGACCCCAGTCATCCCAGCCACTGTCTTTTCACCCTCCTGCCTTCTGGCAGACGATACAAGAGCATAAGGACCCGTACCAGCAGATACAGGGATAGTTTCTACCCGCAAGTCATTAGGATGCTGAACCGTCCTTGGAAATCCCCACATAATGGCACTTCGTTTTTTGGATTTTGTTTTACCCTCTTCCTCCTTCTCTCTCCATCCTATTTTTATAGTATTTTTTACATGTATTCTTGAAGTTGATTGGACACTTGAGCACAAGGGATTTCAATGCTTATTTATGAGTACATGATAATAAACTTGAACTTGTTTAAAAAAAGCCAGATAAAAAATAAAGAGGCAAACCCAAACACTGCCTTTTTAAATGAGTGGCAAAGCCCAGACCAGGTATAGACTAATCCTTACCTATAGACTAATATTGTCCATTCTATTCATGTTGGATTTGAAGCTAACACATGATGATGATGAGAGGCAGATCTTGAGAAGTGAAGACTACGCAGAGAAATGAGAAATGGGAGACGCACACTCTGAGGCTCATGAAAGTCAGATGCGGAGCTCCAGCCTTGTCCATTTGTCTGCTGACTCAGCGACGCGACGGCGTGGTGTGGCGTTGTGGGGCGCGGGGAGCAGCGCGGGGAGCAGCGTGCGGGCGTGATTGGGCTGAGAGGTGCCTCTCGGCGTGATTGAGAGGCCACGGGCGCGGGGGAGCGGAGCAGAGGGCCAGTGTCACTGACATGGATCATCGCCCCCCGCTACCACACGCATCCCTGTCACACCCCAAATGATGCTTTGCATCACAGCACATTTCAAAGAGTCTGAGAACGATGATGAGAAGGTTCTTTAAGGCTTCTACAGACGTCGTCCGAATGCACAGATGGTTACTTAAATCAATGATTTGTTTACATTAGTTAATGGCTCAACATTAAATGTTGGGGGTTCTACTGTTCTTGTAGATAATTGCACCAAAAGGTATGGATGTTCTTAAGGGTGTAATAAAAACAATTTCTTACAATCTTAATGAACACCATAACCACAGATTACTCACTGATATGTCAAATGTGCCAGGACTACATACACTGGAAATTCCAATATCATGCAGACACAGCTTCTCTACTTACTGTCAACAGAGCTTTAACTAAGGTTCTTGATTGAGTTGTTTAAAGATCACATCCAGCACTGGAAGAAGAAGGTGCTTCCATAGCAAAATGGTAGTGTGGACAGGTGTAAAACGTACTTGCCAAATCAGCAGTGCGGGGAGACACTGATGTATAATGCATGTCTAATGGGGGATCGCATTAATTCAGATCTGTTGGGACAAATTAGAATCTTTGTACATGCTGATAAAAACTGACAGATATTGTCTTAGGAAGGGAGCACTACAGTTTTCATAATGCATAGAATTTTAATTAAAACATGCATATCACTCATTACATAACAGTCCTTATGTCTACAGGTTGCATATAGGGGCATTGTCACCTCATTCTGGACTTTTGCTTCTGTGGCAGTTTTTGTAGATATATCAGACCATGTTTATAGTAGGCCATTGTTTCACATTTTCACATTCTGCCAGGGCGTTACTGATCATTACCTGTAATAACTGCCTGTCTGTTTCCTGTAATAGGAGGCATTTAACTTCCAATCTTCTCCCTCAGGAAGGTGTTTGTGCTGTTGTATGCTCAGTGGAGACTATTTGAGTTATTGTTAATGATCTGTTAGTATGACAAATTTTCTGTTTCCACAGTTCATGCATCATTGAGTGTAAGAGTTATTTTTTAGTTGTTATTGCATTGCTAAACAGAGTGTATCTGTACATTGTTTCGAGTATCCTTAATTATTTGCCCTGTCTGGCAATCTGTGGCAAGGGTTAGCATGATAGAAAAATGAATTGTGTTTGAGACAGATGAGGGAAGCAGAAACCTCAGCATTTGGTGTCAGCTCAGATATATGAATGCTCTCCTCTTTGGGTAATCTGAATGGACTCCAGAGAGATTAAGGCTGCTTACTGTCACAGCCAGGCTTTCCATGAGGAGGAACAGACACAACATGTAATTACAGTTCGAGAAGGTCTCCTAAAACCCCAAAGTCCTCGCACCAGCTGATCACATCTGTTGAAAAACGGATCACATCTGAGATGCTTGCTCATTAGATATGGAATGGGCACGGTGACATTAACAACGAGACAATCCCAGGCCACTGTTTTCTTTTATGGTGGCGTTTATGCGACAGACATTTATTTGGAGGCAACGGTGTGGTGGAGAACAATCCATCACAGGCTGCAGTTAATAAAATTACAACTCACACAGGCTCACACTTCTGTCTGATTCATCACCTGCCGGCAGCACATTCCCCTCACATGCCATCAGTCTTACCCACACGGCAGCACAAAAACTGTCACAGTCTGGAGACACAGACTTTGGGGAAATCAAAGGGAAATGGGTAATGGGATTTTGATTAGCAAACACTTTGCGGTCAGCTGAGAAGCACCCAACCCCTCAGGTGCCAGTGGGGTGACAGTTGGAGATGTATGTCCAAGCGCCGGTGCCTGAGACCGCGGCGGTGGAGAGCGTGGGGGAGGAGGAGGAGGCTAGTGCTGCTGCTCATGCTCCGTCGTCATGGCGCCGTCCGGGGGCCAGCCTGTGGGCGTGGTGGGCTCCGACAGCTGCAGCAGCCTGGGGGTGACCTCCAGGAGGGAGCAGCACATCTGTAACGGCTGACAGGCCAATAAGGGGCTGAAGGACCATCATCATCATCCGCAGCGGGGGGTGGGGGAGCCAGGCAGGACGCGGCAGGACTCCCGCCAGTAGTCACTCCTCAGGTACATTGAGCTTCTTCCTGCCAAAACTGGCAGTGCCACTCTCCCCTTCTGCCCAACTTCAAACAGAGGAGCGAGCTGCCATTGATGTTAATGACTTTAATGCCATTTAATGATGCCTTCATCTAAATCCCAAGTGATACTTATGACAACAAGCTCTGCTCAGCTTTAAAAGGGATACATTAAAGATTATTAAAGACAGAATTGCTTCATGGATTTGTGGGAGGTATTACAGAGTGTAACAATTATGGATGTGTTTAATACTACCAGGGGTACAGGAATACAGAGTGGTTTTCAGAAAAAATCTGTAAGGAACAATTTCAGTCTGTTCCAGAGTTTAATAATATATCATACATAGCTGGAACTATACAGGAACTGTATTTTTCCTCAAAGCTTTTAAGGGTTAGGCTAATATCATGAATTCCGATTGGCTCCTGGAATCCTGCATTCTGATTTGCTTCCAAAGTCCTGCATTCTGAAATCAGGCAATCTGATCTGGCTGCTGGAATACTGCAATCTGATTGGCTCCTGGAATCCTTCATTTTCATCTACTTCCGGAATCCTGCATTCTGATTGGCTCCTGGAATCATCCATTCTGATTGGCTCCCAAATTGTTCGCACCCCCTCGCTACTTGTTCTCACACTCTGTCAATCAAATCGCATTGCAGTAGGAAATGGGAATAAGTAGAGTGATTGGAAAAAGAGAAGCAGACGCAAAGAATAAATGATAAACTGAAATATTATCAGACACCATGATTTTTCAATTGTTTGAATATAGTTAGGTCTTTAGAGAAGGTCTTGCAGGCCCTTATGTTCCACCACTGGTGCATGCATGTAATTGGTAGGCTACAATAGTATGGCTTTGGTCTGAATATAAGACGAATATTTTTCTCAAAATATATCCGTAGATGGCGACGTATGGATATTTTGTGACAAGTTTTTTTTTTTAATTAAAGGCACACTATGCAGGTTAAGGTATTTTTGGCGATTGTAGAGCTCCCTCTACTCGCGATATATATATATTTATTTATTTTACTCTGCTGTTGTAAATAGCAAACTTCTCGTGACTTCCCCCCTGTACACAATGAAAATGCTTCATCTCCAAAGAGCTACTGTACATCTACTGACAAGGTAATGTTTCATGATTCTTGCGAGATTTGTCGGGCCGCCGTTCTTGAAGTTGCATGGCTGATTTTCTCAGTAGCGACTCGCTACATCTATGCTGTATAGCTATGCAAAGTGAACGATTCACCTATGATAGTTTACCATCAAATTGGCTTTGTTAAAGTGAAAATCTTGCATAGTGTACTTTAAGTGAGCCATCCTTCACAACAGTAGCACGAGCCTGAATGATGGAGAGACCAAGAGATCTTCTGGAACAAAGTAGGTCAAGTCAATTCAGAAGGCCAGCAAGGAGCAAAAACAGAAGGAGCAAAAACGTCCTAGAGGTCTATTTTCAGAAGCTAACAGGTTCAAAATGTTGTTTGAGAGCAATTACATAAATTGGTGGAGTTTTGAGCAAGAACGTTGTTTGCATTAACACCAAATTGTCTTAAGGTGAAAGCCTTTTCACTGTCTTACAGCGAAAGGCTACTTTCTACTTAATGCTGCTAATAAAAATGTAGTGGAGTAAAGTATACATTTAAAAATGTAGTGAAGTAAAAGTAAAAATAGGAAGAAACAAACAACAACTATTTTGAAATGAATTAATCTAGATTAATCACAATTAAAAAATACATTTTCTCCCTAAAAACTAACGCTTCTTAAATGTCATATTAAATACAACATAAATCACAAAATGAATGAGTAACCACAAAGGTAAAAGTCAAACGCTTTTATATTATTTAAATTATAATAATGACATAGTAATTTAAACTCAAGTGAAGTACAGATACTCCCCATTCATACTTAAGTACTACTTAAGTATTTCTACTATGTAACAAAACTGTAAGTGTCTTTGAGTGTCTAGAAAAGTGTTAAATACATATGTGAAAAATACATATATTATTATTATTATTATTATTATTAATCATTTACATCTCTGGCGGTATGTGATCAACTTAAAGGAGAAATCTGGCAAATTTTTCACAAAAACGAAAACAAACGGTTTAACCTAGCTCGACTTGTTGTAGCCAGTTACACCACTCAAGACAGGAGTTACACACACCTACCAAATTTGGTGTATTTAGCTGAAACTATATGCCAACCACAACATTCAGTGACATAAGGGGACGTTAGGGAGTCCCAGAGCCGGTCGTTATTTTCCATAGAAGTATGAAATATTGTCTACATATTGTCTGTATAAACTATTTTTTCTACTATTCCGAAAATTGTCATACTGCTACTGACTTGCTGCCTCAACCTAATAAAATCATATTTTCCTCTGAGGCCTGGACGTTACCCTTGACGATATCACCTAGCTGCACAGCTACACTAATTACTCTGTTAGACTTAAGTGATTTTTTTTTCATTGAAACGGAGGTGATGGTGACAACTGACAAGGTTAACAAGTTGTGAAAACCTTTGGTACAGGCCTCTACAGCTGTCACCCTCGGTGTACAGGCCCTAATGGAGATACCCTCACTGGAAGTGATTTAACAACAGCCTTAAGATCTTTTAAATCAGTATTTACAGATTATTGTTACTATATACACCCAAAACGAATGTGACAGATGGAATATTTCACAAAAATGAAACCTCATATTTCACTTTTCAATGTGACTTCTGCCCCAAATATATCTGCCGTTCTCTAGACAGCTGAAACAGACAGCTCACGCCTTCTCCTTTGCAGTGGAGTATCTCTCTGACTGTTGGCAGCAGAGCCTGCTGACAGCGGGCAGACTTGTGCGTGCGTCTGCCAGAGGCTGCGCTGGGGACCCATATGATCCCCGCACTCGCCCATCCAGCTGCAGTTCACAAACAGCTGCCGCCCGCGGCTTAGATGAGAGCCACCCTCAGATTTACAGCCACCAACCGCACATTGTCATTGGCGTCTTTAACTTAACTATTTGGCTAAATATAAAATAAAATTAAACAAATAAAGAAAGTGAATGTGAATGGTTTGACCTTGAAAGACATTCCCATAGAATATCAAGAGCATGTGTTCTCTGCACTAACATTCCATGTATAACCCGTTGGGAGCATATATGGCTGCTGATTCGTTCTCACAGTTTCCATGGAGAAATTGTATTGCGGACAAAAAGTCATTGGAGAGAGGATTGGGACATTGCTGTAATTTCTAAGTACTGACCACAGATGCCATCAGTGGACATGCTCAGTTGAACATGTACTCATATTGTGGTAAGAAACACATTAAGCTGAATGTTCTTCAAATGTCTGTGACGCTTTAATGTGTTTATAAAATGTATCAGCCCATGTTTAAGAGTGCACCCTCTCCTCATGCTCTAGACCCGGGAGAGGAGCGCTCACCCACCGCCATTATGGCCAGACATTAGGAATGAAATGGAGGGAAGAGAGGAAGTGTGGAGGAGAGAGAGGCAGCCGGTGACGCCTGCTTCACTTAGAGGTTCATTGCTGGGGCGAGTGTTTTTTTTTTTTCCTTTTCAGACGGTGTGGAAGGATTGATTGTACTAACCAAATGTTCAAGCCCCGTCAAAAACACACATTTAGATTCTTTCCCCTAGAATGAGAGGGAGGCTATTCTGACATATATTTGTAGAAAGGGTGCACCACATCATCCAGGGCAGTTGTACCATGCACAAAATTTGGATTCATACAAAGTGTATTTACAAATCCTGTGCGTAATAGTGGTACAATGGTGTTTGACTGGAGAGTAATCCCACACCCTGGAGGGAGGGAGTCTGGATGAGAGGCAGACACAGCAAATCAATAGGGAAAAGGCGGATAAATAGATTTCCGATATAAACATTCCTACTGTAGCTCTGCTATTGACCTGGCCTGTGTAATTTAAGGTGTTGAACATGGAAATGCACTCTCCCAGGTAATGGAGGCATAATTTAATCATATTCCAGATGCTCCTCACTCCTCCCGGCGTTCCTAAGCAACATTTTAATCCAAGGCTAAGCAAGTGTTTTCTCCCTTCACTGACACATTGGAAATAGCATTTTGTCATTCACCTTGGATGGTTTTTAAGCATGATTTGTTGTTAGCAAGGTAAGGTTCTCCACTGTCGTAAATATTTGCTTAACATTTGCTACCATCTAATCCGCTGATTGGCTTTTGATGAACTCATATTTATGTGCACTTGTTTGTTTGATGGATTCATGGTTTCTTTATTATAGTGTACGAGTTTACTCTCACAATCAACCTCAGTCTTGCCTTTAAATTCTCTTCAACAGTCAACATAAACAAGGCTCTTGTTAATTAGGTGTTTACACACTGAATTTGTGAGTCTGCACACACATAGACCTCTGTACAGATGTGTATCTGTTTTGCCTCTGTGAACTGGAGCTTGGCTCTCCTAGAAATGAGACTGCAGTTGTGCAGAGTGCAAACCAGTGGGAAAGCTATTAGGTCTGTAGCTCATTGTGCTGCTCCTTGCTGTAGATGGCAGAGATGAGGGGATCATTTGAATTTTAATTCAGATAAATTGGTTCCAGTGGTGCTCGCAAGTGAGCAGCCTTGATTTGAGTGCCATGTGAGTATGAAATATTAACAATGCAGGGAAATGCTTGACTGTGCCTGGCTAATCCAGACTAATAATTGTGACTAGGAAATCATGTTTATCCTGCAGGGAATAGTCCACCCCGCATTACAAGCTGAATTGTAATTCCCCTTGAATGAAATTAAGTCAAAACCTCATTGTGGGCTTTTAAGCATTCCCATTGTGAACACAAGCATGAAAAATCCATTTTATCATTATAGTGAGACAGGCCTTTGATGTAAACAAATATAGCTGACGTAAATGTTTAACAGCAGCATGGCTCCAGTGTCAATTACTTAGCAAGAGGTGAAAAAAGAGTGTGGCTTTTTTTTTTTGTCCATTTTGGCCTCGTTCAACAGATGCTTATAACAGAGTCGTATATGTGTTATTATATCGCCCAAATTGTGTCTTCTCCTGTACATGACAAAAGACTGAGACGTACACTGAACCTGTTCCACAAATTTGGTAAACACTGGTCGCCACTGGCCAGTAGAATCCTGCCCAGATATACAGCTATTGCCCACAGGCGGTCTTGTGGTCCATGACGGGAGGGTTGTTTACCTGCGGCGAGGGGATGGGAGGACAGCAGAGGGCCCTGGGGGTGGGGGCAGTGATTTACTCTGGAGGGGGTGCAAGGGTGGCAAGGACTGTAATTAGAGGGGGAGAGAAATTTATCTGGTGTCTGGAGAGGCTGTCCCTGCTGGAGGCCTGGAGGTGCTCTTCTCCTCTGAGCGGCGGGTGATTTACAGAGGAACACTTTGGCCACGGACAGGACAGAGTGGCATACAAGACCTGTGTGGGAGTAGTGAAACATGTCATTATCACCCAGTGGACCCCTGAATGAGTGCAATTTGGACAACAACCAACACTCAAACAACCTCCAACAGCTAAAACTTAAGTCACCTTTTCTGATTTCACTGCACACTAGAATTTATAATAATATAAACATATTTCAGATAGTGCTGACATGTTTTAGTTTTCACCTGGGCTTGGACAGTGTTGGTTAAGTGACTGGTGTTGATGGTCAGTGGTAAAGGCATTTATTTCTGTAAAAAGAGTGTGATCATCGCTCACCAAAATGCAGTTGGGAGTGTATTATTAGACTGGCACACGGACCATTGGCACATTTATTCCTCGGGTCATGCTCAGCCTTGTGTCCTGTCGGGCTATTTGTGATTTGATTTAGATGTGTTCAGGGCCACTTGTCTGTGACAGAGAGGCAGTCTGGCATTGCTTTTGAGCAGAGTGCCTGAAATGCCTCATCAGTGGACGACGAGAAATGAGGAAGAGCATTCAGAGCGACGGCTGGACTCTCAGGGCTATTTGCCGGTGATGGACACACATGCTGAGGCAACCTTGACCTTTACTGTGACATGTTCTAATTTTGTCTGAGAGGTAATTGGGGAGATGATGGATGCCCTGCTCTTTTATTATGTTGATTCATCCACTGAATCCCAAACTGTCTGTCAGGGAAACTTTTTATAATGCTCCATCACCAGCTTTGAATGGAAACGATCCTCTTAAATGGCTTTAATTGATGCTTAGTGTGGACATAAATTATGGACTCGTGACGTGAATTTGTTCAAGCGGTCCCGCTGGATATTACCTGGAAAGTTCTCCCTCCTCACCAAGTGTTGATATGACTCCTAATCTACCTTCACAAAGTTCAAGTTCAGTTTAGCCATTTGGACGGAGCATGTGGTGCTGTGGGCAGATCAATGTGGCCTTTAGCATTTACCATATAGCATCCGTACAGTAGTTTAAGGTGACTCATGCGCTGGGCTGAGATATGAAGGCAGTCCTGCGTGACTCTGAGCCGGACTGACTGGCTGAATTAGCCGAGGCTACTGTGGCAGGCGATGCCGAGGGACGAGCGAGGTTCAGTTGTCTGAATGTGAGATTATTCTGAGCTCCAGAGAAGTGACAGCTGCCTAGGGGCCTGGAGGTTTTGGCTTGCTCTGGCAAATGTCACAGCAACACGTTGGTCCTGCCATGACCGGTGATGAAGATGGGCATCTGGCATCTGGTTCAGTGGTCAGGTGGCCGTGCATTTTCCTGCCCATGAAAGTCAGCTGAATTCACTTATTTTTGTTTCACTTGTGTATTCCCCCCTGATCTCTCTCTCTCTCTGTCTCTCTCTCTCTCTCTCTCTCTCTCTCTCTGGCTGATTGATTCACTGTATTCCAGACAGACAGGCTGGTGACCCTCGGTGTAAACTGTCAGAGGTAGAAAGAAAACACTGCCAGCAGAGGTCAGGGGGTGGCTCCATCCTGTGTCACAGAGCCCTGTCCTGTGGAGAGCAGGGATCCAAACTGCCCTTTATTATTATGCACCACTCTGCATCTCTGCATCTCCACCCAGGCGAGGGGACCTCTCCTCAGCCGACCCCTGTCCCTCTGCTCAGGAGCCTGAGTTATGGCCGCCATGGAGGAGTGGTGTGTCTGCATGGACACACTCATGGGCTTCCTCTCCCATACTTACTGTGACGCCCGAGCATAGAAGGGAGTGGGCCAGGATTTAATTGTGCGCAGAGAATCCCCATCATTAGGGAGGACTGGCTGATTGCACTCCCGCATGTCAGCATGGGAGGGGAAACCGACAGCTGACTGTCAGAGGGAGAGCTGAGATGCTTTGTCATGTCTGCCGTTTCATTATAATCAGCTCGAGAACGGGCTGAGCGGAAAAGTCCCCGGAGAGAGACTAGTCACCAGCGCACACGAGGCAAGCTTACATCACCCTCACACAGCGTTATCACGTGGCTGTCATCATGCAAAACCGCAACGTGCAACTCCATACTTTCAGTGATTTCAACTGTTGAGAGGGATTTTGAAAGTTGCTTCAAACCTTGCCTCTCACCTTACATCCTTCCCCAGATGTCTAATTACAGCAGTTTTGGCCAACATATGGCATTTTCTGAAATTCCCCCTCATTCATTAATTAGCCATGGTTACCACAGCAACCTTCTTGCTTCATCTTTATGCAGATTGGTAGCTGCAGAAGATCCTGGCTGTCACAGAGGATGAACAACATCGCGCCGGGACTGCTTTGAGAAAACTTAGCCAGGGAAGTTTGACAATTACCATCTCCTGTTTCGCTCGCCCGTGGGGCTGATGCAGACTACTGTAGCAGCAGAGACTGTTTGCGTACGTTTTCAGTTACTCTCTCAGCCGGTGTCTGTCTTGTATTTTGTCATCCCTCTAAATTATTCTGTTTTATTGGAGCTTCAAAGACCAGTTAAGTTCTTCAGCTGAAAACAAAACTTCATACGTCATGGCAATACTCAGACGTGCTATGCAGTCGTAGATTCCATTTCCTCTTCCAGATTTCTAAAACCAGATAGTGCAAATAAACTGTTGATGAGATAAGGGGACTCAGCATTTGTGATAATGTCTGTAGTAGACAGGTCATCTGCTGGAAACATTAGGCCTATTTTTTGGTCAAAGTTTTCTCCATGGATTCCTGGTCAGAACCCCTATTGGAACAGATTAAAACTTGGGGCATGTTGAATTTTGTCCAAAAATCCAATATGGCCACCGTATTCCAAAATGGCACATTTTTACACACTTTTTGCTATGCTATGGGGACATTTCCGGTAAAAAATCATTTTAGCAAATAACTGTCCTTTTCTATCAAATACATATTTAACAGAGGTTAACTGATGATTTAAAAAACCTAAGTATTTTTCTAACAATTTTAAATCATTAGAAAAATTTCTGACTTCAAATTTTGTCAGATATTTGTCAAATATCAGAAATCATCAAATTTCCTTCAAACATAAACCTCTTACAGGCTTAAATACAGTTCATAAATTGGGTACCTTAACTTAAAAAGATTAAAACATATGGCATTAAGACATTTTCCCAAAAACTCAATATAAATTCAATAATATCCCCAAAATGGCTAGATATATTGTTACTATTATTATATTAAGCTATATAGAGCAGCTATAGAAAACCATTTTCAACTTTCACGTCTCTTCTCAATCCTCCACCAGTTACTCAGCTACTTCACTGTCAGCAGATGACTTTGCAACATTTTTAATGAAAGTTGCAGAAAGTGCTAAGTTTGATGAGTCCATTAGGAGAGCTTTGCGCTGTGAATTGTTGCACTCTTTCTCTCCTCCTGATGAAGAAGAGGTTTCTCTACTGCTTCAGCAAAGCCATCCAACAACATCTTCCTTCTTTTAAACAGGCAAGGATTAAGTCTTTGCTAACAAAAAGTACACTTCATACAATTGATGAAGAACTACAGACCTGTCTCCCTTCTTCCTTTCTTGTTGGCTTTGGAGGAAGTGGTCTTCAAGCAAGTCTATGACTTCCTGTATCAGAACAACCTGCTAGACCGTATGCAGTCTGGTTTCAAGAGTGGTCATTCTACTGAAATTGCTCTTGTCTGTGACTGAAGCATTTAGAGTAGCTAATGTAACCTATGTGGTTCAGCCCTGCACACGCCCGGACTCAAACCTGTAAAACAGTAGCACCTCAAATCAGGAGTCTGCTCAGTCATCAGTATGCAGCCTTTGATACTGTAAACCATGACAATTTCCTTTCTACACTGTCTGAACTGGGAATTTCTGGGAAAGATCTTGACTGGTTTGAATCCTACCATAAAGGGCATTCTTTCAGTGTGTCTTGTATCAAAATATCATGACCTCACCACAGGTGTGGCTTAAGGATCAGTATTATGGCACTATTTACACCATTCCTTGGGTGAGACAATTCGCTCCCATGGATTTGACTATCACTGCTATGCGGACGACTTTACCTGTCTTTACCACCTGAGGACTCCCATCAGATTTCTGCATGCCTGATATTTCAGTCTGGATGACAGACCAACACCTTTAACTTAATCTCTCAAAAACTGAGTGTTTGGTGTTTCCAGCTAAAACAGCTATTCCCCAACAGATTACCATCCAGCTTGACTCCTCTTCACTGACCCCAACTAGATTGGCACGTAACTTTGGCGTCATAATTAATGACCAACTTAATTTCTTTGAGTATGTAGCCTGAATTGCAAAATCATGTTTTGTCCATTACAACATTAGGAAGATCAGATCTTATCTGATACAAGATTCCACACAACTTCTTGTGCAGGCCATGGGTATCTCTAAACTGGACTATTGTATTTTACTGTTAGCTGGCCTGCCTGATTGTGTAGTAAACTCGTTGCAAATGATTCAGAATGCTGCAGCACGCCTGGGGCCTCATGTACAAAGACTTGCGTGGATTTCATACTAAAACATTGCGTATGTGCAAACCTGAAAAGTAGCGTACGCAGAAAAAAATCCTGATGTATGAAACTGTGCGTACGCAGCATTCCATGCAGCTTTTCTTTGTACATCCCAATTAACATGAAATTAAGCGCACCTGCACGAGCATTACACTCCACCCTCTCTCCTCCCTCAATCACACTCATTTTAATATGCTAACTAGAAGGCCACTCAAGAGCGCAGACCTTCGCGAAGACAAAATAGCCAATCCCGCAATATTAAGAACAATGAAAACTCATTTGTGGATCCATTCATACTCGAACCTGCTCCAAAGTTTAATAATTGAAATCATCAAATTAATAAAAAAAAGTATCTCCAGCGAATGCGAGATTGAAGTGTTTATCCGACGAAATGGCAAGAATCTTACGTCTTTATCATCTGTAATTAATAACAAAACAAAAAAAACAACAGTAGTGGCAGAGCGTAGCAGTGGCAGAATTATTGGTCAGTCTGGAAGTAGGTGACAGGGTTACATAACTGGGTTTGATGCATTTGAACCATTACAACACAACTGCATTAATTTAAAAAAAAACATTAAATCAATCGTGTCCAAGGCTACCACACATCGCGCACTCGAGGTGGAATAAACAAAGTTGATCCAGGCCACATCGCCACAACATTACGATTTCTGGATCATATCCCTATATTTGCACACAAGTGTGACAACAATAATGCGAATGCTTACTCGAGGAAAGTCAAAGTATGCAGTCAATCACACTAAGGGAAATAGCTTATATCCGTGCTTATTAGTCAGCCTATCTATTCTATCTATATGTGTAGACTGTAGACTATAGGTTTCACACTCCCTTTTAATTTGTATCCTCTAATAAGTCTACAGTTGTCATTATAGATAGGTTGTTGCATAACTTAGTAGAATTTGAGCATGTTGCATGTCTATTTATATAGAAACATAGACCTACTTTCGTAGTGTTACTGTAATGTGACAACACTTTCTAATGATTAGGTACGCTGCCACCACCTTTTCTTAAACCGGTAAGGTCCGGTTGTCGTCTCCAAGATTCCACACAAGACACGCACACAGCAATGATTATAAAGAAGCAGCAAATATTTTTATTATTAACAATATCTCATAAAATACTAGATTGAGGCGAATCTGGGGAATAAGGGAACGTTAACCAATCTATGGAGCACCAAGCCAATAGCTACCAGAAGTATCACACATTATTGCACACACCCACAAGGTCCACAAGGGATAAATAGGCTATACGCTTATAAAAATAAATAGGCTACATTAACACACCTCAATTCATAAATGACCATCAAGCTCAGTAACAAAAACACAGCAGACCACTAATAACTAATCAGGCTATGGCTTAAATATTCTATACATTTTTAAAACATTCCCTATAAACCCACCAATGATATCCCTGCTCTCCTCTTCAAATGGGTTCCCAAGTTCTTGGATCACCTTTACAAGCCACTGAACATCCCTAGCAAATTTCACTTGGACACTTGGGCTTTGATCATGGTGATGCCTAATTCAGGCCACTCTGATGTGCCTCTTCAAATTCTTGGATAACCCTAACCACTTCAGGCCCAGCAACCATCCACCGCCGCAGTGCACTAGGATTGCCTAGCAAGCCAACGGTTCCACCATCCCCCTTCATACAGGCATTATTCTGCTCATGGGCTTGATCACTCTCTTTTGTCTTCTGCACAACAAAATTGCCAGCCAAGAACTCCTTGTAAACTTGTGGATGCTTGGTGGGGAGCTCTGCCATGTCCATCAAATGTACCAGAATCCATCTGGCATAATTGGTATGATCAAGGGCGAAAAACCATGGTGTGAGGTCAGCCAAGGCATCAAGATACATGTGAAAAAAGCCCAGCCGCAGAGACCTTACAAAGATAGAAAAAAGCACCATAACTGTGGCCTAATACTGAAACTGTGGAACTGTATCATTTTGCCTCTTGCACCATTCATCAAAGCTCAGCACATCACTAGAGGAATGCATATTCATGTAATTATTATATGCAGCACGTTGCAAAATGTACAATGCAGCCACTGTTACTTGGTGGGCTCTCTTTGTACGAGCAACATGGGCACTTTTAAGAAAGAGTCAGCTGTGCCTGTTGTGGTAAAGTCTGCTTGAACAAGAGCCTCTACCCAACCACTTCCTTGCAGCCAGTCCCCTAAAGTCCTCAAGAATGCCATCTCAATGTGAAGACCCCAAAAAGAATGACAATTTCACCATATCTATCTGGCCACTTCCACTGTATTTGCTTGGCCAAGGCAAATAGTGTCTGTTCAAAGGCAATCACAGGGGTTTGCTCTGGATGCAAATGATTAATTGCATTTCTGATGACATCCACTGAGTGCCTGATCATTGCAACTGTGTGTAATATTTCTAGTCAATGTGAGAGCATTTAGAGAGGAAAGAATTCACTGAGATTAGCTTTTGGTGGTATAAACTAGCCATACAAAAGCACAGAGTTAATGAAATAAATAGGATGATTTGCAGCTAGTTTAGATAACCAGCCTAAATGAAATTCTGTGGAAATGTACACCAACTTTATTTCACAGAATCCTAACTCTAAATTTCTGCAGACTAAAATCTATTTTACGTTATATTTGCCTTTGAGTTATGTTTGCTCACTTGCAGTACACTACACTATTTTTACTGAGTAACAGTGAGAAACACATTCAACTGACTTTGCCTTTATCTCACTTGTAGTCAAGAGTAAAACATCCCACCAATTCCCTAGATTTTAAAGAGAATAATATTCAACTGTGGCCACCACATGATGAAACCTACTGACTGAGTAAGGAGGAGTCACTGACAAACTACAAAGTAAAAATTATGCGTATTAGTATATGGACACAATTTAATATTACATATTTAAATATGCATTTAAAAAGTACATAATTTCTGATAGATATCATAATAACGTCTTTGTTATGTTTGGTAATTGATCACACAGACACCGGTGATATCGTTAACTCATGTATCGATTACTTATTAAATCTGAACTTCCCGCTGACAGACCCAAGTATCAAACATTCATCAGTCAGGCATAACACAATGCTCTCAGCACAATCGAGCAACTCACTGCATCACAATTCAATGCATAATTGAACGCTAACATAATGCCTTACACACGCTTGTGTGCAGACATAACATTCCCCCCCCCCCCCCCCCCCCCCTACAGGATTTCAAACATGAAATTTGGATTGAAAGTCCTGTAAGTGCCCAGGGCGAGAACGAGTGCGAACAGGTCGCGGAGAGCCATGAGGCTGAGACTGGGCAGTGTGTGATGAATAGGTACCAGTCCCAGAAGGCGAATCAAGAGGCGTGTCGGGGACCTGTGTGGGAGCTATCTGAGGCACCGGCTGTGGCGTCGGGACGTCCTGCCAAGCTGGAGGCACGATTTGGGGTGTCACCACCGTTGTATGTGGCGGAGGGGGCACCCTGCGGAGGCGGCTTGAGTGCCACCGAGTGCCATCATTCAGTGAGAATGTTGCTGCACCCAACTGGCGGGTGACTTGGAGAGGGGAGGACCAAAATGAGGCCAGTTTGTTGCCTCTGTGGGGCCTGCGGACCCTGACCCAATCTGAGACGTTGATGTCAGGAACCTTAACGCGTGCTGACAGGTCAAATCTTTGCTTCATCTGCCTCTGCCGACGGGCAACAGAGGCCTTGACCCCAGGGGGTGGCCCTTGAGGCATGATGGGGCTGAGGCGGTCGAGGGGAAGACGGAGCTCACGGCCAAGCATGAGAGACACTGGGGAGACACCTGTTGTTGAGTGCTGAGTGGCTCTGTAATGAAGAAGCGTGTGCCGTATGGCCAGTGGAAAGGTCCATCCCTGGACCATGTGCGCTCTGAGGCTGTTCTTCAGTGACTGGTGGAACCGTTCAACACCACCATTGGCTTGGGGGTGATAGTAAGCTGTACGGACATGACGGATGCCTTTGCTTTTGAGGTAAGACGTGAACTCTGCAGAGACGAGTTGAGGGCCGTTGTCAGTAGTTATGGTGTTTGGGATGCCCCAGCGGGAGAAAAGTGAGTCCAGAAAGTCGATTATGACCTGAGAGGTCACCGAGCCAGTGGTGATGAGCTCAGGCCATTTCGAGTGAAGGTCATATACGACCACAAGAAAGTGTTGATGGTGGGGAACCCCCTGTATCTCACCGCATATGTCCAGCTGTAGGTGGTCCCAGGGCTGAGAAGGCCAAGCAAGAGGTTGTAGAGGTGGAGGAGCCTGGTGACCGGTCTTACCACTCAAGAGGCAGGCAGGACAGTCTTTCACCAGGGCCTCAATATCCCTGTCTATCCCTGGCCACCATACCGGTCCCTGCAGCGCTGCTTCAGCTTCACGATACCTAGGTGGCCCTCGTGAGCCATGGTCAAGACACGTGCGCGCAGAACGCTGGGAACCACTGTGCAAAGGCCACGTGCCACACAGGTGTCGTTCCAGCAGGACAGCTCTTGCTTCACCCTGGAAAATGCCGCCAGCTCTTCTGGCACCTCGCGAGGCCACCCGTTCTGGATGTAGGCACGGAGCTGAGAAAGGACAGGGTCCTGCTCAGATGCCTCCTTGAGCTTCTGTAGCGGTACAGTGGTCTGGAGGGGCGTGTGTAGCATCTGGACAATGTCGTGTTCCACACAGTCAGTGTCAGTGTGTGTGTGTATGGCAGGGTGGGGTGGAACGGAGCGGGACAGCAGGTCAGCTACAACATTATCTCTGCCCGGGGTGAACTTCAGGTCAAAGTTATATTGCCGGAGGCGGTCAGACCAGCGATGCAGCCTCAGTGGCCTGTGACATGTCCCAGAAGTGGAGAGCAGTGCAGTTCAGGTGATCCGTTCTGAGGGTGAAGGAACGGCCATAAAGGTACAGGTGCCACCTTTCGCATGCCCAGATGCAGGCTAATGCTTCACGCTCGCCCGCTGAGTAACGCTGCTCTGTTGGATTGAGGGCCCGGGAGGCGAAGGCGACAGGCTTCTCCACGCCCTGCTGAGTCTGTGACAGCACCGCTCCCATGGCTGTGGCTGATGCATCGCAGGTAACCAGGGTGGGGCTAGAGATGTCAAAGTGAGCCAGCACTGGGGCTGAGGTAAGTTGCACCTTGAGTGAACACACAGCATCAGAGCACGCTCGTGACCACACCCACGGCTCACCCTTATGCAGCAGTTGGCGCAGTGGGGCGGTGGTAGTAGAGTAGTGAGGGAGGAACTTCAAATAGTAGCCGGTCATGCCCAAAAAAGAGGCGACTTGTGCAGCTGAGATGGGCTCGGGAATGGCCAGGATGGCGTCCACGTTTGACTGAAGAGGTGTAATACCATCCGCCGACAACCGGAAACCTACATACTCAATGGCCGGTGCAGAGAAAACACATTTTTCGGTGTTTAGGGTTAATTTGTGCTTGATTAGAGCTGCAAAGACTTTATTGAGGCGTTCATCGTGGCTCTCAGTGGTGTGCCCATGAATTACCACGTCATCCAGGTATATGGCCACGCCCGGTATGCCAGCCAACACAGACACCATGATCTTTTGGAAACAGCTGGGGGCGGAGCTAATTCCAAAAGGCATACGCGTGTAGCGGAACACACCTGCATGAGTCACAAAGGCTGTGAGGTTTCTGCTGATGGGGTGAAGGGGCACCTGGAGGTAGCCCTGTCTGAGGTCCAGTTTGGAGAACACTGTTGAGCCACGGAACTGAGCTGTGAGCTCTTCTGAGGTAGGTAGAGGGAACCTGTCAGGGATCACTGCCTTATTGACCGCACGCAGGTCGACACAGATGCGCAGAGCCCCTGACTTCTTCTTAGCCACCACCAAGTTCGAGACCCAGGGTGACGCATCCACTGGTTCAATGATGCCGGCGTCCAGGAGCAGTCGGAGTTCGGCTGAAACGCCATCACGGAGAGCCAGAGGGATGCGGCGGAGAGGTTGGATGACAGAGTTAATGGAAGGGTTCAGGAGAGGTTGGTGGGCAAAAGCTGTAAGACAGCTAAGCCGTCAAACAGAGATGGCCACTTTTGCTGCCAAGGTGTGGAGACAGTGAGAATTGCAGTCCCCTATTGTGTCCACCAGGGAGAATCCAAGGACAGAAAACAGGTCCAGGCCCATCAGGTTGGCCCCGCGACGGGCGACGTGGAAGCCAAAACTGGGCACAATCTTGTTGCCATAGCCAACAGTCACTCGAAGAGAACCAATCAGGTAAATCTTTGAGTCGCCATAACCACAGAGTGAAGCAGAGGGCGCCGATAGTGGGAGTGAGCCGAAAAAAGCATTGTATGTATGCATGTTCAGGAGAGACACACTGGCACCAGTGTCCAAAAGCAGTGGAATGCACACATCATTTAGGCGGATTGTGCATGACTTAAATGAAGCCGAGCCAGAGCTCACATTATGAATTATTACAGGGCTGTGACGCGTGTGAGCGTGGTCGATGACGTTGTTGGCACCGCAGTAGCATGACTGCTGCTGAAGAGCATGCTGAAGAGTCGGCTTCAAGCATGTCGCTCTGGCTAGGCGGCAATGTCAAAGCAGGGGAAAGAGAAGGAGCTGGGCTGGCTGTTACTACTTGCTGTTTAGTTAGCGCTGATGCATACTGAGCTGCACTCTCTAGCTGTAATGCAATCATAACTGCTCTGGACAGTAATAGATCATCAGGTTCGAGTAAAAGAGTCTCTCGTACTTTTGCATTGTTAGTGTGTTCAATTAACTGGTCGCGGATCATCTCGTCCTGCAGCACACCGAACTTGCATGTGCTTGCCAACCCCCGTAAGTTAGCAACATACTGTTGCACAGACTCACCAGGCAGTTGATGTCGTTGGCGGAATAAAAACCGACGCAGGAGAGCACTCTGTGGGGCAGCAAAGTGTCCGGTCAGTAGTTCTACAGCTGTGTCATAAGTGGTTACGGCGCCCGATTCAAGTGTCCCAAGTACACGCTGACCCTCGGCTCCCAGGCAATGCAGCAGCAGCGCCTTTTTGCGGGCTGCACTCACATCGGTGAGCCCCACTGCCAGCAGAAAGGTTTCAAAGGCGTTTAACCAGCGAGTCCAGGGGATCGGAGGCTCACCAGGTAGTGCCAGGAAGGGGGTAGGTGGTGGGAGAGCGATATCAGTAATTGATCACACAGACACCGGTGATATCGTTAACTCATGTATCGTTTACTTATCAAATCTGAACTTCCCGCTGACAGACCCAAGTATCAAACATTCATCAGTCAGGCATAACACAATGCTCTCAGCACAATCGAGCAACTCACTGCATCACAATTCAATGCATAATTGAACACTAACATAATGCCTTACACACACTTGTGTGCAGACATAACACTCTTTTCCTTTTTGCTTAAAATAAACTGGATTGATTAATGACCAAATGTGCAAAATTTGTAATTGTTTATTTCTGTCATCTATCCATTATGACATTATGAAATCCATATTTGGCAGCTTTTTTTTTTTAGACATATCTTGTATTTTAAACTTTAAATACCTTCTATGTCTAAGTGTGCTTATATTTATATGTATTTATGGTAAAGTGTGTTATTGCATTTTATGTTTCTGGCAGCTTTTAATTCATTTTCCCATTACGATATTTAGCGGCCATTTTGAAAAATGGCTGCCATGGCCCCCAGAGGCCAGATTTTGAGTGCCTACGGTCCTAAATCTGATCAGACCCCCTTTGTGAGCCTTCATACCAAATTTCATGCTTTTATCGCAAAGTGATCGATTCTGATGAAAATCTGCGCTTAGCCGCCCCACTAATCGTCAAAACTTCCCTCCATCCAGCAGTCGCCAAGACCCTCCCGCAAACACAGTCCGTGGGCACCGGCATCCCGAATGCCCACAAAAAGAGTCCAAAAAAAGCACACAAATGCACCGCCTAAATCCACAGCAAAGCGTCCCGCGTTGATTACTCCAAAGTCTTATAATTGCTCAGTTCAAAAGCCCCAACTTTCATTCCCCGTACAAGCACTTAACAATGTCCACTGCTCCGTGAAAAACAGCCCGCTGCTCAGCCTTACCTGACAAAGCAGCACTCGACTCTTAAAACGACTCACTGTCCAGGTGTCCCTCATTCAATTACTCAATCAAACCCTCATCTCATGAACAAGTGGTGAACTGCATTCATCGTCAAAGTCATCACACTACCCCCCTCTTTAACAAAATACTTGTCCTCGAGTCTCTTTCATAAGACATAGTCCTTTGTCCATGCTGGAGGATTTCTTGTCCTTTCCGGTCGCACCACCCCACTCAAATCACATCTTTGTCCAATAGCATAGTCAGAGGCGGGGGCCAGAGCAAAGGCCACAGCAGGGGCCGGGGCAAGAGCCACAGCTGGGGCAGAGGCAGGGGCCGGGACAAGGGCCACAGCAGAGGTAGGGGCAGGAGCTACAGTAGAGATAGGGGCCGGGGCCACAGCAGAGGCAGGAGAGTCAGCAGAAGCCGCACTAGTTTGGCGTGATCTTGAGAAAACCCAACTAGCTCCATACCTCCTTCCACTGGATCTCTGTGGTCGTGGTGCTGGTTGAGAAAGTGTAAAGGTGGGCTGGAAGGGTCCGTGACCTGGTTGGGAGGGCCTGGCTGCTGATGTAGATGGACTTTCAGTTAGGCAGAGGTGTATGGTTCCCTGAGAAGGAAGGAGACACAAACGGTTTCAACCTATTGAAATGTACAGTCATATCTTTGCCGCCCCCCTCTGGCCGTATTGTATATAACACTTCCGAAATTCGGGCCACAATTTCATATGGCCCACGAAACTTCCTCTATCTGGAAACATACTCATTTACAGATGCAAACTTCAGATTTTAAATCCAGATTTAACAGTATATCTACTGGCAAAACGATTTCCTGACCAAAGAGAACCCGAAATGGAGAAAACCCTGTGCTTGAATGCACACTGCTTCGATATGCCATCATGACATAGGGTAGCAGAACATCCCAATTCAGCTGATTTGCGTCGACAAACAAAGACAACATGGATAACAGTGTTCGATTAAATCTTTCCACCATCCCATCTGACTGAGGTGAATATGGGCTTGTCCTGGTTTTATGCATATCCAGCAATCTGCACAGTTCCTTAAACAAGTGTGATTCAAAATTCCTGCCTTGAACAGAGTGAATGGTACGCGGTGTACCATACCAGCATACCCATTCCTCAGTCAAGATTTTTGCGACTGTACAGGCCTCTTGGTTTTTCATAAGGAAGGCCTCTGTCCACTTTGAAAAATAATCACTGATGACTAATATATACCTGTTTTCCAAAAGTGTTGCTGGTAGGGGTCCCATAATATCTAAGTCAATGCATGCATGCAGAGGTCGGGCAATCTCTGCAAAGTTGTTAACGAGCCGTCGATAATATAAGGCCAATCCCACAAAGCTCCTTACTTCTGTCTGATTTTTAGGTTCTGCCCATGACCGTACTGCCTCCAACTTTGCAGGATCGGTCATTACCCCTTCAGCGGAAATAATATGCCCCAAATACTGTACCCTAGTGGAAAACAAATTACATTTAGATTGTTTTACTTTCAGATGGGCTGCATGTAGTTTATTTAGAACCTCACCCAGTCGACTTAAATGCTCTTTAAAACTGCAGCCAAATACAATGATGTCATCAAGTCGTCCACTGTAAATCAGCTAATACGAGGTCCATTAATCTTTGGAACGTACTGGGGGTGTTAGTCAGACCAAAAGGAAGCACGTTAAACTCCCATAGGCCACTCTTTGTGGTAAAAGCTGTCTTGGGCCGATCCTTAGGATCGACCTCGACTTGCCAATAACCACTGGCCAAGTCGAGGGTGGAAACGCACTTTGCATGAGTCAGACTATCTAAAGCATCATCGATACGTGGGAGAGGGTAAGCATCCTTCTGTGTAACATCATTAAGCTTACGATAGTCTACACAAAAGCGTAGCCCGCCAACTTTCTTTCTAACAGGGACCACAGGGCCAGCCCAGGGACTTACAGATGGCAGAATCACACCCAGTTCATGCATCTCTTTAATGTGGTCAGTAACTTTTTGTTGTAAATGTAACGGCACACGCCGTGGAGCCATTTTAATGGGTGGCGCTTGTCCAGTGTCAATCTGATGAAGAATCAGATGTGTCCTCCCCAAATCGGAGTCATCTCTACTGAAGACAGACAAATGAGTGGAAAGAAGGCCATTAATCCCCTGCATCTCAGATTCGCTGAAGCCCCTATTATGTAGTCCCAGTTTTTGCACCAAAGACCAACCTACACAATCTTCAGAAGTCTCCAATATCGGCCCTTCCTCCACATAAACATCAGGGCAGAAGGTGCCCAACGACATGCCCTGTTTCAGTGTATGAGGATGTTCTGCCACATTTATAAGCCTGACTGGTATCAAACCCTTATCTACTCTACTGACCACCCTAGCAACCAATACATCACAATCATTTGAAAGGGCCCCTGAGGGTTCCAGCATGCCTTCCATACCTTCTAAACAGGCCCCACTGATGATCCCTGGAATGATAACTTCACTCCTAGGAGGAATAACAAGATCCTTTTCCACAGTCACCGGCCTGTTCTCCTTTAAAGAATGGATGAGTTGTAAAGACAATTGCTTTCTCATTAACACACAGGACCCCCCCTTTAAATCAACCACAGCTCCAAACTTACATAAAAAATCTGTCCCCAGCAACCCCTCTTCTGGTGCAATATCTGCTAATAAAAAATCAAGTTGTCAAACTCACACACCGTTTGCCACTTCCCAAATATATCCAGGTGTCCCCCATTAGCCACAGACACCTTGCCATTATACCCAGTCAGCTGAACACCCCCGGTGTATTCCTCAGCCAAAATGGAACAAAGGGAACAATTCACCCCACCCACTTTGGCCGATAAGTAAACCCCCGCCCCACAAGTATGCCCTAGGGGCTCCATCTTCAGGCCAGAATAGCAGTTGAGAAGGGCGGGCATTTGGCCCTCTGTACCAGCCCCTCTAGTTTAAATAGGGGCAATTCGTCCTAATGTGGCTGTAATAGACACAATTGACGAATTGCCCCTATTTAAACTAGAGGGGGCTGGTAAAGAGGGCACATGTAACTCCTCTCCTAGTTACTCTACATTGGCCTATTGGACACTTACTAGATCTGCTTACGGCTATCTCAATTCTAGGATCCAGCTGTGAATCCCCAACCACTCACGGTCATCTGATGAGCATCTGTTGTGTCGACTAGCCATAAATGCTAGATCAAATTCTAGACTCTTTTCCTCAGTGGTTCCTCGTTGGTGGAATGAGTAGCCCAGTGCTCTCCGTTCCTGTGATTGTTTAGGCCCAAACATTCACCATTTTGGGGATATAATTGAATTTATACTGATTTCTCC
The DNA here is from genome assembly GCF_018492685.1 of Alosa sapidissima. NCBI lineage: Eukaryota > Metazoa > Chordata > Actinopteri > Clupeiformes > Clupeidae > Alosa > Alosa sapidissima. The sequence goes on along the minus strand of NC_055962.1, from coordinate 3,993,381 downwards.
TAATAGGTTCATCAAACTGAGCATGGAGAAAACTTTGACCAAAAAATAGGGCTAATGTTTTTCAAGCAGATGACCTGTCTGTAGAGATGGCAAAAGCTAGAGGTTATGTGACCTTGGAGTTTCAAGGGCACAGGCCATACACGAGACGAAGAAGAAATATCCATCCTTCTCAGTCAGAAAAAAATCTCATGTGACTAGAATCATACAAGGGCACGAAACAAAGAAGTGCTTTCTATATCTGATTTGCCCCTCTCCTTGGGCTCCAAAGATGAATGAGGTTCTTTGATGTATTTTTTAACTTCAGCTTCTGCATCACCTTTGATGATTCCATGTAGGCTTGCAATGAGCACACGTGCTTTCTGCACTCGCTCAGTAATGGATGTTGGGGTAATTCTGTGGGGAAGATTAAACGGGTTTTAGCATCTGAGCCCTTGGGTTTTTGACAGGAGGATTTCATGGGAGAGGGGGAACGTTAACAAATCATTGCATGTTTCAGATGAGAATACTTTTTATTGACATTAAAATGATTTTGTTGTCAGGAAGTCATTTCAGAGGAAAATGTGGCTATCTTTGCACTGAGGTTCCACAGCCACACTTTTATGTTTTTTAGAGCTGACCCTTAAATTCCAGAAAGATTGTACACTGAAGTTGATATCTCCCCTGTCAAATGATATATTAAAAGTGTGCTTTATGACGTCTGATGGAATTGGGTTGGAGCTAGTGCAGTTGCCATGCTGGCATTTTTTGGAGCACATAAAAACTTTTCACTGCTTTTACATTACATTATGAATAATTGAAGTCAGCACACTTCATGGACCTCGTTAGCCTGTGCCAAATAGACCATCAACGCCCCGACTCTGGCATTCGGAACATCTTACCTCCTTGTGCCCACACATGTCTCCCATCATAAATATTACACACCTCAGCTGCCAGGCTGTTTAAAAGAGCACCTTCCCTTTCACCTCGGAGGTTACAAGATTAGCACTGCCCACGGGCCTGTGCACCACCCGCAGCAGACTTGGTCTATCATGAAGAGTTTATGGAGGGCTCCCGTGCCAAAGGCCTTGTCTGGCCCATTGCAACTCGTTGGCATGAGAGTGTGTATGTATCTGTGGTTAGGGATCTCAGACTGCTGTTGCAAAGGCAACACCTTTTATAGTGTCCTTTGGAGCCAGTGGAAGGGGTCAGCATCAAGATGCTGGTCAACTCCAGCCAGTGGCACTTAGAGTTGATGGCATGAGGCCGGCTGCCTAGGCAATCCCATCCCTAAGGCAATCAACTTTGCACCAGATGGACTGCAGTAAATGCTGCCTCTTTCATCACTTTAATCAGACACGGAATGCTTCATGGCCAGGTTGCTCTCACACGCGTGCGCACGCACACACACACACACACACACACACACACACACACACACACACACTCATACACATACATGAACACACACTCACGCACGCACACACACGCGCACACACACACACACACACACAAATACCAAAAGTTAGTGTAGCTCTCCTATCTTTCATCCTGGACACAGCTAACCGGGCCCTTGGAGTATTTACAAACATAATGAGTTTTGGCATGAGTTACTTGCAATTTCAGGAGACTGGCCAGTGGCATTGACGTTGTTCATCATTTTAATGATCACCAATATGTAAGTAGTGTCCCTATCACTCAGACTCAGTGGTTCACTTCTTTCCACTGAATCAACAAATCACATTGATTAAGCTCACACTACATCTTGATATCACTGATGAATGAGCAACTGTCTGTTTACCACACAAGGTGTTAGTTATGCATTTAGATGTTTACCTCAAATCAAAACACTGTCAAACCAAAACTTGATTCAAAAATCATTTAAAGCAAAAAAAGGCATTTAGTCTAGATGATAATATCAAAACTTTGTATACAGATATACAGAAGTCGATTGTACTGAGTAGCCTGACTTTCAGTACAGTTCGTAAAACTCCCCAGCAATAACAAATGTAAATGCTGAGGCTAAATGGCTTTTATCCCATCCACATCTCTCAGTCTGTAATGAATTATGGTCAGAGATGGTCTCCCTATTGTTCGCATCCCTTTGAAATATTTTCACTGGGGTCTGGAACTCTTATTTATTCCTGTAGCATTTTCAGAGTTGAATGGTGCTTAAGCAGGGGAAAAAAAGACTCCTTCAAGCAGAACAAAGCCTCACATTAATCATTCAAGCAAAGGCCCAGCTGTCCCCAGGGATTCAACTGGACTCAATGCAAAACCTCTTCAAGAAATATTGCATATAAAGTGCACCAAAGGTTGTGGGGAGAAACTGATGTGGTGAAAGAAATGTACATTCTCCAAACAGGAGTGCCGTCTGCTCTCTCTCTGTCTTCCCTTGTGATACGTACTGCAAATGAGGGTGCTGAGATACGGGCCCTGAACCCATTCACCATGACCCTTGAAAATAATCTTGCCCACTAGATTCCAATGCTCACTGATGGTATGCCTTGCTACTCAGAGGTGCAATACGTTAGTGAAAGGTCTCCAAATTGAAGGCCATTACTGAGCTGAGAGACGGCTCTCCAAAGCAGCCATCAAAAGCCCTCCACTTGAGGGCTCCTGGAGAGGGTTTGACGCTGGCAATCAAAGTTCTCTCACTCATAATGGGCCTCTTGATGACTAAGTAGCTCACGGTGCTTCAATTATAAGGAATCAAAAAAATTATGTGCTAGAGTCAAACATTTCAAAAGGTCATAATTAGTAAAAGCTTTTGGTAATGTAATGTAATGTCTGTAATGTCTCAGAAGATCTTAAACATCACTTTTATGTATTCTGTAGGAGAGTTTGCATAACTTGATGAAGCTGTGAGAAGTGTTTTTGTGAAGTGTTGCTGTGCTAACAAGCTTCCAAACACCATCAATATGTACTTGCTGGGCCACCAGCTGCTGTTTTTGGAAATGGTGTGGATATGGTATATTTGGTATGGAAATGGTATGGATATGGTATATTTGGTAATGCTGTGCCATCAAACTGAAAACATACTGAGGAAAAGCCTATACATATTGTCACTTTAGTTATCTATACATCTCAATCAAAAGAGCAATCAAACATAAAGTCAAACAGCACACAGAAATGTTTCAGGACATTTCAATATGAAAGTGGCACTCTCCTTCTGTTTACGGAGCCGGGTTATGCTAACGGCTAAAATAACGTACGTATATGGAATATTTATTTGAGAAGCTTTCTGTGAACACTCTGAGGTGGCTGCGCTTTGACGACTTCATTTAATATGGATGATTACTTTGTCAAAAAAACACTTAAAAAAAACGGTCAACTAATGACACAGTAAAACATTTTCAAAGGAACCCATCGAAACTTCACACCGGATCCTTCACTGAAGGATATTGTTACAGTATGTCTCACCAGAAAATGTCAAAGCACTTTCTGAAAGGGTTCCTCAGACGGAATGCACACAGATAGATTATGCCAGGCACATGCACAACCACAGAGCTAGATATGACGTCTCCTTTACATATTCTGCTTTTATGCTCTGTGTATTTGGAATTGGACAATTACTGTAATTTACCCTGTTAGATTTCACAAACACTTTATGTTCTGAGCACTACACCACTTGTGAGATTAATAATTGCTTTGTATGCTTATTGAAAATAAGAGCAGGCAGTGTGTGTGTGTGTGTTTGTGTGTGTGTGTGTGTGTGTGTGTGTGTGTGTGTGTGTGTGTGTGTCTGCATATTACTGAGTAACTGTTTTCTAAAAATGTGTCAGTCTGGGCTTATTTTCCTTGATCTTTCCTTGGTTTCTCATTCCTCTGTCGGTTGATATTCTTGGAATGGAGAACTCTAATGGAATTGGTATTTAACGATGTTCCATGTTTTTATTGCAGTAATTAATTAGCCTGCTGTACTGTTCAGAGCTTCCCCCACATAGCAGCACTCCCTGGCTGTTTCATGCATGCGGAGCACAAAGCACCGGGCCTGAGATGCTGCTGCTGCTCTCCCTCAGCCTCTCATCAGCACTCAGAGGGTTGCAATGCTCACACAGACCCCAGTGCACCATTTCCCATAAACGAAGGACAACGACCGTGCAGTCCATCCAATCCACTCCCTCCATTCCAAGAAGACATTTGCATATTTCACCACTAATTCTCCTGGAGGATTATTACGCTGTCCTGTTGACTGATTCAGATAGAGGTCTCAAGCAACCATCTTCAGCTCAAGTCACAACTAACCTTCAAACAGTACTACTCGTGACTCCAATGGGTCTCTATAAACTTGATCTATTTTGTGACTGTGAAGGGTATGTGGTTTGGGACATGCATCCATTCCACAAGGAGTTTACCAGTGTCAGACAAGGAGTATGTGTTCTTGAATTCTTATTCCAAAAAGATTTCTTGCAGACCAGACAATCAATATAATTTCTGAGATGGTGATAAACATTAATTGTGTCTTTTCTCTCTTGTTTGCCCTCACCGAATAAAAGAAACATTACATCTTTATCATTAAATAAGCAATATTTTTATCTGGCACAAAGTGAGGTGTTGGTTGCTACTCTGCTGTTAATCCATGAACTGCTGAGCTACATACACTGCATATTGATGTGCTAGTGCCCTCCTCTCAATTTACTACACAGCAGAGAGGGGAGATGGTCACCTCTGGAAGAGCAAGCATCCATCCTTTGGTAATAATTGACATTGTATGTACTGCGCCAAGGCAACTGGAAAAAAACATTGCAAATGAGTGGTTCTCATGGTGAAAACGACCTTGCTTTATGGCTTAAGTGCTTCCTGCTCCTCTCGTCTGATCTGCCAATCCCATCTATCATTCTAATGCTGTGGCACCAAGCCAGCCCAATCAAGCCCAATTATTTGTACTCTCATTAGCGAGTGACAGCGTTGCAGCTACATCTCTGGTTGGACAAGGTCACGTCACATGTCAGGGAACTTTGAGATGCTTTATATAGATGTGGAACCATGTGTGTGTGTGTGTGTATGTGTGTTTGCATGTCTGTGGTTTTTGGTGTTTGATGACATGAGGGGCACTATTATACAGCACAAGCACTGCATGCAGGATGTGTAAAGAAAGCTCTAGTCATGAGACGGAGGACACTTAGTTACATCCTTCAGTATTTCATCTTTCCAAAAACAGCGGCACCCATCAAAGAGGCAGCCAGGAAGGAAATCCCCTCATAGAAGCCCATGAAAAGTTTATGCTGCTGTCATGTAGTGTTTACGTAAGCCTCGTGTATAATTCACACTATTTGTGCCTCTAGTGCAACCCTTTTCCATTTATTACAGCAGTTGAATAAAATACACTAGTGGGGTAGGTAGGGAAAAGCAATTTACCCATCAAAAACAAGATTATGCACCCCACTTTAGCTACGATTATTTTACATTCCAAATAAAATGTTGATTCAGCTTATCTACTGATTTATGTTGAAAAATGACATAATTTCTCCATTCATAGCCAAAACAACCAATTATGGAAGCCTGAGATCTCCACCTCAGAGAGATGGGCTCAGCGTGCCCTGCCATGCGTATGAGGAGGAGCAGGAGCGGCAGTAGCAGCAGAGGGCGAGTGATGCACTGAGTGCTTTTATTGCTTTTCCCTCGCAGGGCTCCTTGGCCCACAGATGGAGCGCCCTGTTGCACCTGCTGCTCTGCGTTTGTTCACTGCGACCACCGACAGCCTCACACCCAGCATGCACTGCGACACACCTTCCTCACATGAGGGGTGGGGTTTGTGTGTGTGTGTGTGTGTGCCGTCACGTCAGTCCGAAGAAGAAAAGAGTGTAAATTTCAGGAAAGGCAGAGACCATTCAGTCACAGGTCAATGCCTTGCAGACGGAAGGGAAAAAAACTGTCTGCTTGAATAACTGCCAGTTAATCCCCCGTTGGAGACATGCAATAAATCACTACATTTTATTCAAACTTGTTAGTATTGCCTCACTTATGTGACTGAACTAATTGCCTCACTTATGTGACTGAACTAATTAATGCACAATGGTACATTGTCAAGTCCATCGAACACAAATGAACACAAAGAAACACATACACACTGATAGATCATCAGAGAGGACTATAGATAGATAGATAGATAGATAGATAGATAGATACTTTATTGATCCGCAAGGGAAATTCACTAAACTTTAATGTAGAAATCTGAGGAGGATGGAGAGGATAAGACCATACAAAAGGCCTTTGAGGTGTTGCTTTGATATATTCCTACAGATATATGTTATGCTTTGATATATTCCTACAGATATATGTTATGCTTTGTTTGCATGCCTCACTTCATAGAGATATATGTTATGCTTTCTCTGCCTCAGTCCCTCTGTGTTCACTGGTAGGGGGATGGGGATTACACTAAATATTTGATACACAATATGTATTATAAAGCTAAACCCATCCTTTATATGGCCACTGGCTGCTTTATGATGATAAATGAAACAGATATCCTGTGTAGAAGGGTTTGGTGCATTTGCATTCTGGTGACAATTTTATAGTGTATGTGTGTGTGTATGCATCAGAGTCTCCATCTCTCTGTCTCTCGCTCGCTCCTCTCCCTCATATGTATGTATGTGTGTGTATGTGGGTGTGTGGGTGTTTTGGGGGGAGGGGGGGGGGGGCGGGAGGGCTGGGGGTCCGTACGTGTACACTTGTCTGTACGTGCTTCAGATCAGCTTTTCTTATGTTATAATCAAGCTTTCAGCAACCTGGAGAATGGAGGAGAGAGTGCTGGAACTATTTGAACTGTTGAGGAACGAAGAGGAGTGAGCTTCATTAAAAGCCTGAGTTGTTCTTGCGGTGGATTACAGGGTAAGTGCTGAGCGGTGGCTGGCCTGTGGGGGCTTACAGAGGGAGGAGGCAGGCCAGCAGATTGGGATAGTGTCAACGGCATTAATTACTTCTGGGTCCCAGTCCAGAAACTCGGCTCTCCTGTGTCCTCTCCTCTCCCTTCTAAAGGCTAATTTGTGGTCAAAAATCAATGCTTGCTATTGTTATACTATGAAGGCAAACTGTAGTGCAACAACAGAGTTTGACAAAGTTTATCCCTTTTCAAACCATAAAGCTCCCAATTAAAAAAAGGTACAACAAAATTCTTGTGAAAGATTTCTGTGTAATTGATTCCCACTGAATGACTTAGAACTCTTGCCCAAGTTTTGTTCAGAACAACCATAAAACATTTGGGTGAGACCATTTCGAAACAGCTCGACTGTCCCCTGGAGTAGGCTACTGGCTGCCTTGGCCTCCAGCTCGCAGCCTGATCGTCAGCACTCACCCCTGGAGATTAACGTATCATTGGCCACTCCTGCTAAGTAATGCAGGCCAAAGCAAAACAGATGTGCGTGTCACCGCGTTATCTCCCTGCCACAAGCACATGATGAGGGCTCTTGTCTGGGGAGGAAACAGCCGCAATTTTGAGAAAAGTCAAATGATTCATCTCGGCCCGCTGTGCCATTCGTCTGTGTCACCGCTTATGCGATGCACCCAAACACTTTGCCTAGCCCCCCAACTTCCCTGTCGCCTGGCTTAGAAAGCCAAATCAATCAAGCTTCCCCATGCAGGAAAGTGCAGAAATAAAGAGACAATGAAGTGGAATGGAGGAAAGCAGGATGGATGGCATAAGAGGGATTTGGGACAGGCCATGAGGAATCTCATGTGTGTGGACAAACACGCGTGCTGAGGCACTGCTGAATACTGAACACACAGAGCTGCTTCAAAAGATCTTAATATATGATCTAATTACCATCCATGGGTCATGAAGAATATGCCTAATAAGGTGAGCAGAATTATTTGTTGGTTGTGAATTTAAATGAAGAGAGAGAGAGAGAGACAATGCATTCAGCAGTATTTTATGGGCAAGGTTTCAGAGTGTATTTTGGACCATTAGCTTTTCATTTTGCGCCCCGAGCATGTCATATACACACGGATGTCAGCTCCGTTAGGTGGCCTGCGTATCTCTGGAAGCCAAGCACCAAATCCTGTTTTATGTCCACGTGTATTTTTCATCGAGGTACTTCTCTGTTTTGTTTTTCTGAATGTAAGCACTCTATATGTATAATACTGTATACAGCATCCATGACAGAGTGAATGCAACTTTAACACAAAACACAAAATTGCAAGAATACCTTGAGCTTCCACAACATATGTACTAACTTTCTTTCAATCACACTGAAACCCTTGAGAAATGCTTTCATTTTGATAAACACTTGAGCAAATAGTATGTCAGACAAACTGAGTGAAAACGTTCTTTTAAACCATTTTTCTGTGCCAGGTTATTAATTTTGGAAACGGATGGTACTGTAGGTAATCTAACGAAGTGACAGGACCTTCCAGCAGCATCTGTTCAGCGCTCTTTTACTGTGCTGCATTGAGCCCATTCTCACAAATGAAAAATGAAAGGACATCCAACTTGAAGGGCATTATCCCTTCGTCTCACTGATCAGAATATGCAAGTGCTTTCTTGGCCAGCTTTGTCAACGATCACGACAGTCCTTGAACATCATTTGATAGACTTGGACATCTGTGACAATGTCACAGAGTGCCTGGCAAGGAGCATTCTTTATTGTCCGAGGGTGAAAGGGGACGCTTTTGGCTTAAGTACAGATTTCTCATTTGTAAAGGAAACACTTACTGTTGATCAACATCTGTTGTTAAGTTAATTTTGTAAATGGCTTGAATCTGATCACAAGTTTATGGACTCATGCACTTCACTGGCATCTCTGGAAGTGTGAGACGACTTGAAGAAAAAGGATCCTTTTCGCCACCAGATGCTCTACACTGATGTTCAAGATCAAAGTCGCTCACTCCAGTTTACCAGTTTCACTCTGAAATGAAAATACATAAATTACTTTAAGTTTCTTTCATGATCTTGTGGATATTCATTCAATCGTACTAACAACCATAAAGAAGGTCTAAGAATAAGGTATTGTCTTTATGTTGTGTAGGTTATATACTTTCACTTGTGTATGTATACGTGTTTAGGTGAGTATCCTACATTCATGTTTAATAACTGTTGGACTTAATAATGCAATGCACATACAGGTATGTGTTGAATCTATTAGAAGATTCTGCTGTTTGTTGTTGATGCATACAGTATGTTCAAGTTTCATTCAGTGAGATGATTTAAATTCTGTTGCACAGGTGTGCAAAGACAATAAAGACACGCTATGCTATTCCATTGAAATGATTTGCATGTGTACAGTGTACTTTACGTCTTAGCAGCAGATTTAAAGAAGCAGAGAACCAACTGCTGAATGTTTTTAAATAAATTGACCCTGACTAATCCCTGTTCAACCCAGACAGGGGCTGACTTCATTAGCCAGTGCTAACAAACCTTTGCCAGCAGCGGCAGGCCTCCTCCTCAATCTCTCACTTTATCAATTCAGCATTGGTCAGAGGGTTTGGACCTCACAGAGTCCACACAGTCTACCCTTTGAAAGCAGGCTACTATCTAAATCAGTCTCCATATCTCCACTGGAAGCTGTGCTGAAGGACCTAGGCCAGCAGGCATCGGTATCAATGATACAAACAGATATTGTATGAGTATGTCTGTTTTTATTATTAGCATTATTATTATTTGACTGTCTACTATTGTCTCATATTCAACATCTTAAAGATATGTTATATTAGTTTGAATGTAAGATCATGTTTGTTGTGTTGAGTGTTCTTGTGTGAAGAGGCTTGGAGTTTCCCCGTGGGTCAATAAAGTATAGCTCACCTTCTTATCTTATCTGACCTCACCTTATCTTACATGACTTGGCCATGACATGATGCTCACTTACCCGTCTTCATAGTGTGGGAACAAACACTAAATGGACATAGTCAATTTTCCATCTCATAATTATATGAAGCGTTTCCTGATAAGCTCTTTAATGGAAAAAAAACGGCAATCTTTATCTGGACAGGAAAACATATATTGCAGCCTTTTATTCCAGGAAAGTGGATAAGCTCATTATGAATACCAAATGTGATTAGTGTTGTAATATCACACCATAATACTCTCAAACAAACAGACTGAAAACCAGTTAATAATAATAATAATAATAATAATAAAAAACTTCAAATGAGCTAAACCGCATCCCTTGTTGGTTGTCTTGGGTCTATTCTTTTGTATCCTCCTATATCTTATCCTGCAAATGTGTTTTTTGTATTCTTTGCTTTTATTATGACCATTCTAGCACAGTGATTTTTGGTTGACACCGGAGCACCAGGGCACATGAAACTTGGTGGGCATGTAACCCCACTGTCAGTCCATAAGGAATTGAAGATTTTGGCCCCCGGTTTTTGCAAAGAGAACATGCAGGAAGATGCGATCATATTATGTACCACTACTGTATGTGATACATCTAGTTTGAGAAAGCTTTCAATGAAGATTAAATTGAACCTCTCGCTCTCTTTAAAAGATAAAACTGGGCCAAGGAATGTCCTTAAACTGAATTTGGTAAATGGCACAACACGCGTTCAAACTTTGGAGGCTAATTGTATCGATGAAATTCCAGAGACATTAAATATTAAGATGGTAGGAAATAAGCCTTTTTAGTATTCATACAGAATAGATCTTTAATTGATGATGTGGCGGGTGTCTGAATGACGAGGGGAGAGAGGGAGAAGGAGAACTGCAGCGGTGGAAAGAAGAGAGAAAGAAAAGAAAAGCAGAGATCACACAAGTGCAGACAGCACTGAAATAAACCCACTTTATTAACAGACGGCCTCTTTTGTTCAATTATTCATATTTTATATAATCAACTGATGTGTAAGCTTTAAACAGCACCAACATATAAAAATGGTATGCGCACTGCTCAAGAGCAGCAGGCAGCAACAACATTGAGCTGTTAACTTGGGTTTCATCAGCGTCTCTCTTCTCAGTCAGTCTGAGTGTACAAAGTCGACTACTAAAACCATAATATTGGAGCGAGCCGAGTCAAGTCTGCTCATCTTAAAATAGGTCAGCGCGACTCCTGGCTTTTAGACAGAGCGACGCGTCTCCCACGCCTACCTGCACTATGAGGCAGGATTGAGAACAGAGGCTTCATCTCCACCCGCTCTTTGATCATACTGGAGCGTCTCTCGGGGGGTGGTGTGTATGATGCGGATCCAGATGCTCAAATCATGGCCATGCTGGCGGATGGCGGATGGCTGAGCCGGTGGGAGAGGAGGAGACGGCCTTGCCTCACCTTTGTCTCTCACAAGAACCACACAAATAGTCACAGCTCACACTCTGGAGGGGGAAATGCCGTAGTCTGAGCGGCTGAGATGGGGTTTGGGGGGGGGGGGGGGTGGCACGGAGTTTGGAGTGGGGGGTGTAGAAGTTTGGCTCAGGACCACGCTTCTCACCTCGGCGTTGCTATGCAGGTCTGGTGACACCCCAACATCATCACCCTCCAACCCGTCCACTCCCACCTCCTCACCTGACTCCTCCCCAGCCAAACACGCTCATTACCTGCTTGATGAAGACGTGGTGCTGAGTCCAGCTGGGTGGTGTGGGATGCTGGGAAGGGGCCATCCGTCTCCGGGAGGACTCTCGCGGCCCCCTCCGAGGACCATTAGGGCTGGGGGGGATCGATGCGACTGGCTGGGGAGGAGTCCATCCGTCATGTCAGGCCCACGGCCCTGTGTCTCTCTCCACTGGAGGCCGGCCCCTAACCCCACGCTGACCCCTCCCTGCTCATATCATTACACCGACCCTCTGGTCCAGCAAAAGACTCCCGCGCTCATTAAGTCGGACCAGGTGTGCCGCCCGCAACTGTAACTAACTACAAGTGCGTGACCACCTGCCAGCTGACAGCACTTCTGTCTTCTCAGTGTGGCTGTATATGGGAAGAGAAAAGGACTCATGAGATGCCAGAGAATTATCTGAGTATCAGATTAGATATCGATCCACAAGTCTCCCACCAGAGAGAATTAACCGACAATGTCTGTGGCATTTCTGATTGTGATCGGGGTCATGAAACAATATAAGTGTGATTGGGAAAGGAAATACTTAAAGTGCACCAACAGTCCATTTAGCCTCCCTACTTTAGCCAGTGATGATTGGGGTGGGCTGGGTTTGCTCACGTGCAAATGGAGGAGGCTGTTGCAAGAGTAGAGGGTGCAGCTCTTTGTTGTCTAGTCTTTTCAGTGTAAAAAGACATGCCTATTTTCTCAACTCTGGTTAAAGGCCACTGTGAGTTTTCAGGAAGAAAGTCAGATTGTTTCTTTTCTCTCTGGGTACTTGCATCCGGCGCACGGTGACATTTGCAGATAAGCCTCTTAGTGATTGACTGACAGCAGGAAAATGGCCAGAATGGGATTTCTGAAAGAATCAATCAGCAAATTAACCACCCAGAACAGCCAGACAAATCATCTCCAGACTTCCACTTGGCACCACACAAGTTTGTCATTGACCTTCATTGCAGCGTGTATGTTTTCACATGTTACAGAATTATAAAGAGTGTTACTTTCAGGAGAGAATTCGCAGAGGCTGTGCTGGAATGCATATAGCCACACATAGTGAGGTTCACACACCCTTTCACTCCAGCTCATATTATCTCTCCCTGCCAGCGTGCCTTTTCAAATGCAAATCACAAACAGCCAAAGATTTACGATAACAATTACAATTTCCATTTTTACACCATGAAAGGGGATTTTCACTTCAATACCATTTTATTGTCTTTAAAATAGATTTCTGAGATGTGGAGGCGTCACGATGCTGCTGACGCTGGAATTGTAACTCCTGCAGCCGAATTAAACTCAGTATTGAACACTGCGCCAAATGCACCGTCTCCATCACTGCGTTGTGTAATTCTGTCACAGTCAATCACAGACACCAACACACAGAGACGCACATGCCAGGCAGCTCCGAGCTTGTGCCTGAGAATAACAGTATTAACTGTGCAGACATAAATATGGTTGAGATGGAGTGCGGGGCTGGGGGGATAAATTGCAACAAATCACTAACAGCTCATCCGGGCTGAAACCTCTCTCTCTCTACACAGAAACGAATCATTTAAATATTTCTCTCCAAACATGTCTCACGCTCGCGTTTCCCCTCTTTGAAGTGTAATCACGCCTTGTCTGGGCATCGTTTATAATCACTGTTGAGTCTGCCAGGCCACTGTCGGCCTATGAGGACATACACACACTACCATCATACCCTTTTTTAGCAAACATGGAAAAATATATAGTTGTGGAATGTGGATGGATGGAAGGATGTATCGAATGAAAACAGAGCAATATTCTCAAGATGCAGAACAGAGTGAAATGTTCTGTTATCAGCAGTAACACTCTCTCCATCATAAACATGGAAATATTGAAGTCTCTTAAAGCAAATGTAATGTGAACACCAATCAATGTTATGTTGGTCTTTGCAGATTCTTCTAGCAGACACTGATGCAATGTCGTCACAGACTTGCAATCTCTGTGTGGCTGTTATGCAAATTTCATCCAGGACAATTTACATTCAAACAAACTAAACCAATACAGTATATACATAAGCATGCATGATTTGAGTCTGATATAAAGTGAAAAATCAACATACATGTACATCATTCATGCTTGTGGAAAATGTTTAATTTCGCTCATACCTGACAGTGCAACACCACCATAAGTGCTGCCCTGATAAGAGATATTGTGACACCAAACATTTCGGCTAATATAAGTGGAAGAAAAGTTCCTTCAAATATTCATTTGAGGTGCTGAATAATCCATGCATCAGCTAAACTGGTTCCTCCAGCTGGGGCTCTGAATAGGGGGGTGTGAGAGGCCGAGGTGGCGCGCTGAGAGCGCCAGGGACAGGGCCCGGGCAAACTCCCATGGGAGCCGACGAGGTGTCTCCTGAGGAGCCACAGGGTCACAGACTGCATTTGAAGCCCATTCCATCACTCAACAACCATGTTCTGGCCAACGAGGCTACTCAGACACGTTGTAGGCTACAGTGCCCAGGTGTGTCTCCAGAGCTGAGAAGCAGGAACGGCAGAGAGCTTTCGTGGTTAGCCACCACTGAGCATATAGTGAAGAGCAAGCCTGGCCTCCAGATGAGGTACAGGGCAAACGGCAAAGCATGAATTATTCCTCTGTGCATCTGCACATTTTCCTCTCCAGATTCCTGACTTGTATTAAGTTTAATAGAATGTAATAGCTACACATTACATTTGCAGTGATACTTAAATTAAAAGTAGTGTTAACATGCGAGTTAAAATGGACACAAAAAAACTCAGCAATACTGACATACAGTGCAATGTATTTTAGCAGCCTGACTGACATAACCATGTCTAATGGGAAATAGGGGTGGGCCATACTACTCCAAGTCCATGGCTTAGTGACTAACCAGGTTAAGGTAACCTCCTACTAGAAATCTTCAATCTCAAATCCCAACAGCAGTACTCTTCTCTTAGGCAGGCTTCACTGATTACTCAGAGTTCTTTTATCACTAAAACACATACTCGGAATACCTCTGTACGCTTGGTTCACCAGCTCCCCCCTGTGGCATCTACAGAGTATTACATTCTCAGAGTTAAACAGCAAAAGCCTCAGTCAGATTTTGAACAGAAAGACACGCGACCACGTTTTACAGAAATATTTTCATTTTAATATTTTTTTTTTGATAGAGAAATATTTTTTATTATTAAAAATGTATACTTCAAAAGGACAATTAAAGGCAACTGAAACACAGGTCACAAAAATGCTACCATGGTTAAGTCAATTGTGTCCCTCCAAACAAATAAATTACATGTGACACATTAAATCTCTTATTTATTTCATGCTGTGCAACTGTAACTGCCTGTTCATTACACACATTAAGGGAAACCCATTCCAAATCTTTCAGTCATTAAAAAGTAGATCAAGGAAAACAAATAAAATCACTGAACTGTCTACCCTTAGCAAGGATAAAAACAGCAAAAAAACACAATACCTTCATGTTAACTGCTTATTTGGTCAGATCACTGTGATTTGTCCTTCATAAGAGCACTTTCAGGTGTGTAATGTACATGATCATGCCAAAGATATGTTCTGTCAAACCATACTATTATGATTGTTGTTATTATTTAGTAAACTTTAGTTTCAACTCTACAGTTTCTCTTTGTGTAATAGCTTTTAAATTGTGTTGGTGAGGATGATTCTTCAACGGAGAGTATGTGACTGAACTGGCCATACGAATGAACATAATGACCCTACGTTATGGAACAAGGATTTAATGAAGCAAAGCTGTTCCTCTTTTTCAAAGAGGTGTCAGACTCTGACAAAGGCAGTTACAGAACAGCATTCTGATGAGTCACGACCCATAAACAGCTGGACCACATCTGTCCCGCATAGATAGACAACAAGTTGAGCAGGTTTATCAGGTCAGGCAGTAATCCTTCCATCCAAACACTTACAGATACACGACGTTAAAGACTGCATTATAGTCACTATAACCAAGCCTACAGTAAACAAGGCTACCCTCATGTTCACAGTGCTGCCGATACGACTGCCAGACACTACGGTACACTGGCAGGTCTATAAAAAGTGCTTTCAGTTGACAAAACAACAACTGTTGTCAGAGTTTCTCCTCTCAACACATCCTGACACAATACTACAACAGATACTTCCACGCCATGGTCCAAATGACATCAGTGAAATGTCATGACAGGGTTTTTATCTGAAGTCATTCTTTCTAATAATAGATGACTTATTGGAGTGTGTTTTCTCTTCCTTCTCCGGATCCCACATTAACTAAGTGGACATGATCGCATTTGGCTTTTTGCAAGTGTTACAGGACTATTACAAAAGGTTGCAGAATTAGTAGCAACCCTAACTAGTAGTGGTTGGCATCGTCATAAGATGTCAAGTCCATGTCAAAGAAATCTTCCAGCTTCCACTGAAGGGTCTCAAAGGTGGGCCTGTTGGCGGGCTGTTCTGTCCAGCACTCCTGCATGATCTCGTACATGACTTTGGGGCAGTGGGGAGGGCAGGACATGCGGTAGCCATTGGGTAGTTGCTGCACCACCTGGTAGTTGGTCATGGCTGAGTGACAGAAGAGGTAGATTATTAACATGCCTTTACAGGAATTCTCGGAGACTTCCTGTTGAGGTGTACGAGAAACACCAGCGGGAAATCACTAAAGAGAATGCACTGCATACTTTGACATTGTGTTGCTAACCATAATGACTTGGAGGCAAGTTTGGTTATGATTCAAACAGTATGTTTAGGAGAAACCATTGAGGGGCTGACATATCTCATGACTGATGCATACATAAGCTGTGGATGAAAAAGATTCAGGATTTATGGGTGGACTCTTTCTGAAAAAAAATAAATAAGAAAAAGGCCGTCTGCTGGACAATTCAGTGTTCGCTTAGGGCTAGTGAAATTTACAAAAAGAGAAAACTGTTAAAACACATACAAAGATAGACAAGACCTAGACAAAGTAAGCCCAGCCTTACTTGGATATGGCATTTGACCGAAGGTCATAATTTCATAAAGTAGGATGCCAAAGGACCACACGTCAGACTTGATGGTGAACTTGTTGTCATGGATGGCCTCAGGTGCTGTCCATTTCACAGGGAACTTGGTACCCTCTTTGGCTTGATATACATTCTCATCCTGAAAGAGATATATTTCTAGATCATCAGTCTCATCATGTAATCAGATGAGCAACATATCACGACTGAAGATGTCCATGGTCAAATGTGAGAAGTATTAACAGAACTATATCTAAACCAAAAAGTTTAAAAGGTTTGATTCCAAGAGGTTATACAGAAACATTCTGTGAGGTCTAAGAGGAAGAACCTGTAGATCTAGCTTTGTTGACATTCCTTCATGATGTCCTACGTTTCTCGTAGTCTTGGAGGATGTTGAAAACAGACTATCCAGATGGTATGTACACAAAGGGCATTCTTATTATCTCTACAATGTCATCAAACAGGCTTAGAAAGCTATTACTTGAAAGAAAACCAACATTGGTAAGTCAAGGAAAACCTAAGAGTGACAACTCATGAAACTTGTGAAGAGAGTCTAAGAGTGACAACAGAATATCAGTAAGATCATACCATGAAGACCCGTGCCAAGCCAAAGTCAGCAACTTTGCAAATATTATTCTCCCCAACGAGAACGTTTCGGGCAGCTAGATCTCTGTGGATGTAATTCTGGAGCTCAAGGTAGGCCATTCCAGCAGCCACTTGAGCTGCCATCTCGATCTGATCAGAGACCCGCAGTTTTGTACCACCCTCCTCTGAGAAAAGTGGTGGAAAAAAGGTTTTAAAAAGTCAGAAAGTATGTAGACAGTCTTTAAAGGCTGTTAAAGCAATAAATGCTTAAAACACTGTGCCAAAGATGGTGGATATTAATAGGAATGCTATCAGGGCCATACAAACGGATGTCCTGAGATGAAGTGTAGTGACCAACAATAGGATCTATCTTACACTATTAACAGACTACATTTACAGACAAAGAGATGGGTGGAGACTTTGGTTGCAGTCTGTTATTCAAAAGGCACACCTTACTCTATGTAGTTCTAATAATAACCCGGATCATTCCTGTCACTCTAATACATGACAACAAACTTTGAATATAAACTTGCACTCACATAATCAACATTAACATTATAAGGTTACACTATAGCATAGTATGATTTGATCTCCAGGAAGGCAATCAAGTCTTTCCTTCAGTGCGCA
Source organism: Alosa sapidissima (assembly GCF_018492685.1). NCBI lineage: Eukaryota > Metazoa > Chordata > Actinopteri > Clupeiformes > Clupeidae > Alosa > Alosa sapidissima. The sequence continues at coordinate 3,975,757 of NC_055962.1, read as the reverse complement.
CTCATGTCATAAAACTGAGATAGCGCTAGCTAGTATCTACGTGCCTGTCTTAAGACAAACGCCCTCATTCAGTTTATTTCAGTTAGACTTTGATCCTCTTTTCTTGCCACAGTCATGAGCAAAGGTAAACTTCAAACAGGACGCCATGACAAAGCCTGAATGAACGGAGGAATTCACTTCTGAGATAATTTAGAGAAAATTAGCCATCCATCTATCCATTCTTTTGTACATCTCCTCATCTTTAATATTATTGTAAAGGATAAGTGAATAGAGACATAAATATGTGATAAAGTTCTGTGTTACAGCCTTCTTGCTCATGACTGACATGTTATGCAAAGCTATTTTTAGATCTGATTAGATTTGTCTGCATCCACCAATACACACAGCAGACTACATTGGGAACATTTCTTTCTGGTAAGAATTCCACAGAACATTTGCTGAATGTATATGTGCATTCAATTGAAAAAAAAAATGTTCCACTGGTTTGAGTGAGCACCACATCACCTGGTATAATGAAAGTTTGAACTACTGAGGCAGAGTGAAATGGTGTCTTAATAAGTACAGTATACTATACTAAACGGCATCATGTTTTCAAGGCCAAAGACCAGCACAGGTGCCCATCTTGGCATCAGAAACTCTCAGAGAATCTCACTATTTGCCCATCTACAATGTTATTATTTACATCTTGCAAAGGAAAAAGCGACCTTGATCACTCAAACTTCTTTGAAGTCTTTAATGAGTTGGTCAGTTCCTCAAGGTAAGGTGTGTTTATCCCTTGATGTCCAATTTAATGTTCGAAACTGTTAGAAATCTGAAATTCTATGTAATATGTCTTAGCAAAATCTATAGCATAGCTTTTACAAAAGGTAATTCTAAAAATACAGTGAGTGATCTCAATCCCTACATATCTCCAGCACATATCACTCAAGTAATCAGTGGCAGCGTATAATTGGGGGAGGCGGGGCAGGTGAGTGTGGGACTGTGGGGTGCACTCCTACTCTGCAGGTATTCCAGCAGACTCCCATTCTTCATCAGCTCCGTGATGATGTAGATGGGCTCCTCCACCGTGCACACAGCATACAGCTGGATCAGCTTGGGGTGCCGCAGCCTCTTCATGATCTGAGCCTCGCCCAGGAAATCCTGAGTGTCCATGGTCCCTGATGGAATGACAGTGAGTTGGATACCGGTTAGTCTCGCACTAGTACCTGAGGGGCACTTCACTGAGCTCACCGAGTCTTGATGTTCACCTGGTTTCAGAGTCTTTACAGCAACAGGTGTGGTGTCATTCCAGATTCCCTCGTGCACTTCCCCAAACTGTCCAGCCCCCAGCTTGCGTAAAAGGCGCACTGAGCTGCGGTCAATCTCCCATTGGTCCGCAGTGTTGTAGGACAGTCCATGTGTCTGAGGAGCCTCCATCTGAATAGGGGCAAACACCAGAACATTAGAAGACAAACTTCAACTTAAGTCATGTTCATCCTCCAGAGTAAGAACATGCAGGTCTAGTGTTGAATAGCCTAGTACATAATCATTAAGGTGTTTGTGTACAACTTGCAGGTCTAGTGTTGAATAGCCTAGTACATAATCATTAAGGTGTTTGTGTACAACTTGCACTTTGGCTTAAAATTCATAGCGGGCATCAACGTGGATAAAGTTCCAAAGAACCTTCCAAGCCAGAAAGGAAACAAGACATCATTGACATCTCACCTTTTTGCATGGTTGCAAGAGACGCAGACACAGGCCATCTTCTTTCTTTGAGTAGTGCTCCACAAGCAGTTTCAGAGTCGGAAAGGTCCGGTTCCTAGAAACATAGTACTCTCCCGTCTCTGTTTTTCTAATTTTGTAGTGTTTCACTTTACCCTTGTCCAGAACTGTGGGAACAGAGAGGGAACCCATGACGAGGTGTATGACAGATTATGTAGATGACGCACATTCATTAAATGACACATGTAAAAGGCGTATAAAACACATTGGGTTGTTGGGGAACACATATCTATAGGCAAAAGTATGGTACTATTTGAATAAAAAGCATAACTGCAAACGTGTCCATCAGATTGACTCATGTTCAGTCACATTTCTATGGAATAAGTATGAGCTCAAATGTCACAACTTTACCCAAAGACCATTTTCTAGACCAAATGCTATCAGCCGTTTTATCAGAGGACAACTAGAAAATGTAATTGAGGAAATTACCAGTGCATGAAAATATAAACATACTGTATATTAACATAAAATGCCAAACAAACTTTTATTTGGAAACAGTTGGCAGGAGTCATAGTTGATAACAACTGACAGTTGAAATGGCTGAACAGTTAAATAGTTGAGTAGTTTAAATAGTTAAATTATTTAATAGTGAATTATTGTAGTGAGGACATTTATTTTGAAACAGTTGTGGGCAGAGGTAATAGTAGTCTTAAGAGAGCCAGATTGTATGCTTAAAGCCTGAGACAGAGTATATAGTTTAAAAGTTGAATGTAGATAGTGTAATGGATGTTGATAGACAGAAAGTTGAATGGATGTTGATAGGCAGATTGTTTAATGGATGTTGATGGATAGTTTAATGGGTGGATGAGTGAATGGTTTAAAGAGGATGAATGGATAAAGTTGGATGGAATGTGCCTTATATCCTTGTAGAATGGAGAGACACAGAGAGAGTTGAAAATGCTAAAGTTGTGATGTAAAATATCATGTATAGTTAAAACAGATAATACAGAGATGGTTACTACGGTGATGCTAGGATAGACATAGTGGTTGCATAGCTTAATAAAAGTTGATAGTTTAAACGTAGACTGTTTAAAAGCTGAATGTAGATAGTTTAAAAGTTGTTGATAGACAGTAGATAGTTTAAAAGTTGTTGATAGGCAGCTAGTTTAATAGATAGTTTAATATATAGTTTGAAAGTAGACTGTTTAAAAGTTAAAAGGTAAATAGTTTAAAAGTTGTTGACAGACTGGAAGTTTAATGAATGTTGATATTCAAATAGTGTAATGGCTGTGTATAGGTAGATATTTGATGATAACTTAAAGTTGGAATGGCTCTAATGTTTGCTAGCAGTTATGCTAAGATTTTTAACTATGCTAACCATGTTACTTAGCCAACTTAGCTAACGTTTTCTAGCAGTTTTGCTAAACATGCTAACTATGCTAGCAATGCTACTTAGCTAACTTAACTAATGTTTTCTAACAGTTTTGCTAAACATGCTAACTATGCTAGCAATGCTACTTAGCTAACTTAACTAATGTTTTCTAACAGTTTTGTTAAACATGCTAACATGCTAACTATGTTAATCATGTGACTTAGCTAACCTAGCTTATCATTTTTAATAGTTATGCTAACTATGTTAACTAGCATGCTAACAATGTTAACATGCTAACTATGCTAATTATGTGACTTAGCTAACCTAGATAATCATTTTTAGTAGTTATGTTAACTATGCTAACTAGCATGCTAACAATGTTAACATCTTAACTATGCTAATTATGTGACTTAGCTAACCTAACTAATCATTTTTAGTAGTTATGCTAACTATCCTAACTAGCATGCTAACTATGTGACTTAGCTAACCTAGCTAATCATTTTTAGCAGTTATGCTAATAAGCATGCTAACAATGCTGACATGCTAACTATGCTAACTAGCTACAGTGGGTAGGAGTCATAGTCGATGACAAGTAACAGTTACAATGGCTGAACAGTTAAAAAGTTCAGTAGTTTAAAGGGTTAAATTGTTTAATAGTGAAATATTGTAGTGAGGACTTTTATTTTGAAACAGTTTTTGGCAGAGGAAGCAGTTGAACAGGATGTGTAGTCTTAATAGGGCCAGTTTGTATGCTTAAAGCCTGAGACTGGCAGTTGATCCAGGTGGCCTGAACACCTGCCATAGGATTCTAATTGCTTAACGGCCGTATTATGATGTCACAATCGGCAATGTTAAGTCTATGGGGATTTTTAAAAAGTTTTTCTTTAATAGTTTAAAAAGTATAAAAGTTTCAAAGTTGAAAAGTCATACCAACCCGATCTGTTTGAAGACCTACGTTACAAAGTTTGAATGAAGTTTCTAAGTTAAACTGTTCAAGAGAAATTGCGTACGGAAAAAGTGGTAAGCGGAATAATAATAAGAAGAAGAAGTTGTTGAAGTTGCCTAGGAAGAACAGTACAGTGCATTTTCATGCACTGTAATAATAATAATAAGAAGACTTTGGATAACAGAACAGTGCATTTTCATGCACTGTAATAACTCAGCTTTATCACTTTTTACCTTCATTAACTACAGAGCCTATTGCAAAAGTACAGTACAAGATATACAGCAGGGCTGTTCTGGAATGAGGAAACAGGGATATTGCGCCCAGGTGAACCGTTCCTAGCCTGACTACCAGACTCCTTCTCAAATCTCAATTCAGGTTGAGAATGGGTCTGGGGACCTTTCATTCACTTCTGATTTCCAAGGGGCATAATCATCAGTGAAATTAAACTGAAATTGGTGCACTTAACTTTTACCAAAGCTTTCCACAAGAACAGCAAACACATTTGTCTTGTAAACAAAGGTTTTAAATACAGAGTTTGGTTCCAAAACACTATAAAACCATTTTTGAAATCATTAATAAGTCATGTTATTTAATTGTGTATTTCAGGTAATATCAATAATATGAATAATGAAGATAAATCAAATAACAATCAATTACAGTACCACTGACATTACCTGGAAAACAAAATTAAAATAAATGATTTATGAAAATTCATTTAAATTGAGGATATATCATTTTGGAGCCAAACTCTTTGAATGCAGTTGTTTACTAATTCCATTGGTTGTGTTGAACAGCACTGTAAACTCCTCTGTCCATCATCATATAAAGCCCGCCCTGTGCTGGATAAGCGATTATAATCAGGTCTTAGGTTTTTGGTGATTCAGAAATCGGCTTCAACAACAATGTCAATGTCGGACAATGTCTAACAATGTCAAATTTGCTGACGAGTTCACCTGGGTTGACCCAAGCTAAATAGTTCATCTGGGTTGACCCAGGCTCAGGGCTTAAATTTCACTGCGGGATTGCGGGTATTGCGCATAATTTGTTCAAGTCCCGCAACTCTAGCCATCATAATGCGAGAAATTCCCGCATACACTTTTACAGCCTGTCTGATGACGTTAATATAGCCAATCATTAAGTGGCGTGAATGCGGTGCTATTGACCGGACTGATCAACTACCGAGTTGAATTGAACATAGCCTCATGCAGATGCACACACACACGGAGAGAGAGCGAGAGAGAGAACCACTTTGCGCTTACGCAAATAGGCTACGCTACCATGGCAAACTTTTACATCTGGAAAGAGCCCCTTGGTAACTATCCTGCTAGCTCAGGTCACGTCAACACTTGATCCCAGAAAGATTGTCTTCGATATGTTAGTTTTTTGAACATTTATTGTATCTAATGACATAGAAAACATAATGATTTGCATACACATACCGCACTATGCACAACTTTTATTCACTAGCGACTATAGCCTAAAACCGTCAGGTTGAAGGGGGGCTAATTACTCCATAGAATTACTCTCACGTATTTTCTTAAAGTGACAGGCACTCAATTACACCTACTCATCAGCAATGTGCACTCAATTGGACCTACACACCACATTAAAGATATGCCTAAGTGTTATAGGTTAAACGTCAATATGAGGCATTCAAATTACTAAATATGTTTAGCTACTAGTAAAATGCTATACTTTAAAAAAAATGCATTATTAAATAAATACACTCTATATGAATTCAAAAATATATGATAGAAACATATCACATAAGCTATCATTTTCAGTGTGTGTTTGTGTGTGTGGAGAGAGTCAAGCAGAATCTAGGATGTCCACTGTTGTGAATGATCCCACTACAGTATATGTTACTGATGACGTCAGGGTGGTGGGGGCCCCAAAATCAAACACTTTTTTTAAAAAAGTATCAAAGTATTGAAATCGCAATTCTTGACTTGGTATCAGAATCGACCCCCCCTCCCCCCCAAATTGTGTAAATCCCCCCTACATGAATAACCTAAGGGGGGAATTCCCCCCCCATTTTGAAAAATTAATTTTAAGCCCTGAGGCTAAATATTTAATCTGGGTTGACCCAGGCTAAATAGTTCATCTGGGGTTGACCCAGGCTAAATAGTTAATCTGGGTTGACTCAGGCTAAATAGTTAATCTGGGTTGACCCAGGCTAAATAGTTCATCTGGGGTTAACACAGGCTAAATAGTTCATCTGGGGTTGACCCAGGCTAAATAGTTCCCAGTAGGAATAAGGAAGTCGGAACTGTAATTGCAATCACATAAATTCCATCAGCACAGGAGTAATCAGCACAAAATGTTATGGGAAACAACAATAAGCCATATTCTGTCAAACATAAATGCAAACTTTGTGCTTCTTGATGACCAAAAGAAAATGGAGAAGCTGTTAGGGTTTCCTCACCTGACAGGGAATACTCTCCTTTCTGGCTCTCACAGTGTCTGATCAGGAAGGCCCCATGCGAATTGCCCTCGCCCTGCAGCAGTTTCTCTGCATCTAGCCTTTTTGTGTCCGCAAAGAACCATCTGCAAATTCACAATGGACATTACTTTGAGAATCTCCTATAAACTATAGTTCATACAAACACACCACTTTGTCTTACAGGTGTTACTTTCCATTCATGTTATTTGCCATTGAACAATTATCCAGAGACTGAGACCATTCTTAACAGATCCAGCAGCACCATGAAATGAGTGTTCCATGCATCAAAAGTTGTTTTGACATTTTGTTTTATTTGTTTGTTTTGTCTACCTGTAACATGAGCAAGTGGTTTGGTTTAATTTCAGTTGATGAAGTCTGACTGACCTGATAATGAGGATTCATTAAGCGTGAGTGCTGACTACACAAATGCCAGATGAAGTAAGATGAGATTGTGATGAGTGGAATGAGATTTGGATACATTTTTGATATTTGCCACATGTAGGCTAGTGTTGCTGTTACAATAACAGAAAGGGAAATGCCAATGAAATTATTTAGTGTGAAACTAAGCCTATATTGACTGTAAAATGATGAATAACACCGACTAGCTTATCAAGCATCCAGGCTTTAAAACCTGGAGCTGAGTGTCATTGACAAACAATCCTCAGTTGTCAGGCAGATCCTGTCTTGTTTCACTATACTACAAATTCTATGTTTCTTATGCAACATTGTGTATGTTCACAAAGCTCTATGAATGTAATAAAGATTATCTAGTTGCACTGTAAACGTGAACTCTCAGAGATGTGGGTTCCACAAAGCACCCTTTCTATATTGATTGCACTGAGTAATTCAAGTTAATGATTAACCAAACCACAGCATTTCCGTCTTGGTGGGAATGATTAACTGTGGTTTGACCCTGTGTTAAAACGTCAGTAAAACACTTGTTCTTTTGCAGTATAGTAGATTCACACCACTTAATACACACAAAACACTTTGTGATAAAGAGTAACCATGACACTGAAAGAACCTCAAAACCAAGTGCAACATGTAGGCCTTGTGTGTTTCAACAGTGGGTTTGAACATTAGCAATTCCACCTTAGGTTGGTTTTCCTTTGCTACACACAAAAACACATTGTGTTGCTGTCTTCATTATTTGCTGTAACATAGGAGGAGGTCAGAAAAGGTTCATTTTAGAAGATAATTTTAGAAAAGCCTACCCTAGTTCACCATAGCTCAAGGTTAGGATAGGCCTAACTAACTAACTAGGTGGGCTGTGAGACGAATTATGGCTATAGCACATTAAGGGTGCAGTGATTTTGTCCCCAAATAGGCCTAGGCCTACTTGTGAATGATTTAACGCTTGAGTCTTGCAATCAGGCTTGGAATTTCACCATTCTGGGGGCAAGGCCACTTGGCCTTCAGTTGGGCATATTTGGTGGGGGGCACAAAGGCCACATGTCAGGGCACCAAGGCCAAAGTTAAACAAACAGTAGTAGGCTATAAAAATGATCAAAGTTGTATTTAGCCTATTCACTGCAGTAGACCTGCATCACTGTATGAAACATTACAAAAACATGAAACATGACATATTACATATAACTGTAAATCATCTGATCATCTAATATTACAGATATCTAGGCTATATTTAACATTTATTTTATATTTGGCCTGTTATGAAATCATGTATTGAACAATTTAAGCACAGCTCAGCTTTAAGAAACTCAAATAGCCTAGATGCATGCTTAGATAGATAGATAGATAGATAGATAGATAGATAGATAGATATATACTTTATTGATCCCCAGGGGAAATTCAAGGTTGCTTAGCATTTTGTGATCATTAAGGCTACTTTCACAAACTCTTAGTCAGCTGTCCTCTGATTTACCGATATCTAGGCGACATTTGTAATATTTATTTTGTATTTGGCCCGTTATGAAATAATGTGGAACAATTTAAACACAGTGTAAAACTTAAAGCGCAAATTTGGAGACATCTATGCATGTTGAAATTTACTGCAAATTCAAAACGGGATTACTCTGGAACGGCTAACTGTACAGGGGGCTGCTTTACACCTTTGTGTTCGGTAAGGTCTGCTGTTTATTCTGATACATGGTTTGTCTTGTGTTAAACGAAGGGTTCGTGAAGTATTCCACCGAGATGAATGGGTAGGAAGATGGACGCAAAACCTTCAGTAGAATTTATGATTAAATTGAATGATATTATTTACTTTTCTCGCGAACCGTTCACGACAGCAATTAGCGGCTAACATCGTTTAAAAGCTGAGAAAAAGCCCTTTCATGTGATACTTGAGATGTCTGTGTGATGAGTAGGCTACTTCGCGAGTAGTTCAACTGAGAAGAATGGGTGAATTTGGACGCACTTTCTTTCTTGCACTGTCACTTTCTCCACTGCGTAAAATACTAAATTAATTTGTGCTGTGAATGCTAAGATTGTTTTGACAGGCCATAGGCTAAATAAATATCGCTATTAGTAGGACGCAAAGCAGAATATTGAAAGAAGGGGGCACCAAGGCCACCGTGGCCTGTAAACCTCTGATTTTCAAAGGGGCATCACGGCCAATGCAAGGGGCTACGACGGCCATGGCCGTCGTGGCCGCCATGAAATTCCTACCCTGCTTGCAATTATCGCTTTTAGATAGAAAATAGTCTAAAACTATCACAGCCTTTTTTTAAGCTAGGCTGCATGCCCAACCCATATCCTAACGCAGGGGCGCAGGAGATATTTTGAAAGTGAGGGGGACCAAATTGTGAACACAAACCATAGTGAGATCAGATTTCCCGATATCGGATCGCCACCTCTGGCCCACTTTCGACCATCATATTTTAAACTTGCCAGAATATTAAGATAATACCATTGATTGTTTTCAAAATATTTTTTGATTAAAATTGTCAAAACTGTGAGATGAGCACAACGCCAGATCTGCCCTCAGACCAGCTTCTTGCTATGTGCAATTATACTTTTATTTAATTTTTTTAGATTTATTTTACACTACTTGGGCCAATGGTAGAATACTCTAAAAGCAACATGATGTTGATATTTTATGAAGCCATGAATGAATCATCATGCCTATGATCCAAACATAGACTACATGATCAAATAGCCTAGTTAGGCCTACAGTACCTAAATTGTCTGGTATAAACCAAATCAACTCTCCACTATGTGTCTGCAGTTAATATTTATGCAATGTTAGAACATGTTGGCTTAACAAGTTACCAGTCCAGAACACACAGAAAATTGCAACAGAAAGTTGCCTTTATAATCAACTACTATTTGTTCCAACAGCATTTAAACAAAGCATTTATAAAATTGAAAAAATATATATTACATAAGAAGTAAAATAAAATACTGTTACTGTAGTAACTGTACGACATTATCCCAAGCTTCAAAGAGCTCCCCATGTCTGTGACAGCCAGACGTGACACCGCTAAATTCTCAGCTTGTTTATACCCCACACTGAACGCGTAAGAAAGGCCCATCACTCTGGGGTGTGGTAGCCTACTCTCTGGGATTTATGCACCAAGGTAACTGAAGTATCCAATTTGTGTCTTGAAATTATGTTTGAAATAAATGTCTTAGAACAAAAACTTTGGATAGGCCTATATACTTCTATTTTATAGTTAGGCTAGTGAAAACGAGTTGATCAGTAGGCTAGTTGAGTTTGTTATCAATAAACATAACAGCTAATGTCATGTTGAGCAGGAGATAGGCTACCATAAATCCTCAAATTATGCCCGGGATTGATTCTATTTATAGCCGGACAAATAAAAGGCAGGTTCCCATATTTGCCTATCAGTGGTGGAGGAAGTACTGAACCTCAGTACTTAAGTAAAAGTACAAATACACAGAGAAATATTTACTTTAGTAAAAGTAAAAGTACCACAATGACAACCCTACTTAAGTAAAAGTAAAAAGTACCTGCTTTTAAATGTATTTTAAGTATTAAAAGTAAAAGTATTTGCATAATGATTTATTCTCTTAATATCTATATTTTAAAAGGAAAAATCAGTATGGGCTGTGGCATTTTAATTAATCTAGTTTTAGGTTATACTCGACTAGATAGTTTTAAGTTAATGCAATTGTGCTTACCATCTGTGGCCCAGTTTACATTCTGACCTACAATTCTGTGACTGTAATTCTGGTTATCTACTAGGGTGATCTGCTGAGTAATATCATTCAGCAAAACACGAGAGCCTGAAGTTTAACGGGGTAGACAAGGGAAACGTCGGGTGGATCGTAATGCCAATTATGCTGATTGAACAGAAAAGTTGCTGAGAAAGGTGTCTTTATGATTAAGTTCAGTTTCACTTGCGCAGACGCATAGGCATTGAATGAGCGCTCACGTTACTACCCCCCAGTTGTAGGCTATGCATCTTTATTTAATCACACACAATTAAGGAATATTTCCTCATCTGGAAAATGTTACGTTTTTTCCGGCCACCGGTTCATTAATAGTCTACCATTCATTTGTGCCGCAAATGATCAGACGTGTGACAGAAGCATGGGCATAGCCTGATAGCAATCTCATCGGAGAGGAGGCCCTAACACTGCAGATAACAGACAGAGAAAGGCACAGAACACAGTTGCATGTACAGTGTAGCCATGGGTCTGGTGAATATAGCCTACCGAATGCAGATGGCTAAGCTCACGCTTTGCCTGGTCTAGACTAGAAGCTTATGTTTCTAAGAATGCACGTAGCGCTCCAGAATCTTTGGTAGCAACCCCCCGGTAAAACAAACGTGTTTGTCAGACAGAAAAAAACTGATCATAAAATGTATCGTAAAAAGGAACGATGGTGTTGTAGAAATGTAGCGGAGTAAAAGTACACATAATTGCTGTAAAATGTAACGAAGTAAAAGTCAAAAGTATGCACTATAAATTTTACTTAAGTAAAGTACAAATACGTGGGAAATGTACTTAAGTACAGTAACGAAGTATTTGTACTTCGTTACATTCCACCACTGTTGCCTATACCATACCAACAAGTGCCATCAGTCCACAGCACTAGAAGACATTGCTTCGATTTAGGTCAATGAAATAACACCTCTTCTTAATATTTTATTATATTGTTGGTTGGATTAATAAAGTCGTTTTCCTACCATGGGTCTCCAACACACGTTCTCAAGCTCATTGTCTTGCCGCCCCTTTCGAGCTAATTGCCAGAGGCTGAAGCTAGGCTGCCAGAGGCTGAGGCTACATTTAACGCAATTGTTGCGTGACTCAAGGCATAATTAAACAATAACTCAATTTAGGCTACTTGGCTACGCAAAAAGGTTTCTATTACAGCACAACCCCTATTCAATGAATGGCTGCCTTGTCTCGCAATAAATACCGGTGGAAATCCCGACACTTTTCCAACTGCATGAAACATAACAGTGAACCATCAAATATCTCCCAGAGTTCAGTGCCCATCAGTCCCAACATTTAGCAATATAATCAAACAGTCCAAAAGTAAAATTAGATCCCAAACCAAACCGAAAATGTTATGCTTTTGATGGCCTACCAGTATGCCGCTCCAAACGAAAAGCATCTCTAATGATGGTTGTTATAGACAAACTGGCTTCAGATATCCAACAGAGTAAATAGATTGTGCACTCTTACAGTACTGTAGATGGCTGTGGTTAGTGATGTGATGCTGTTAATGGAGAGTTTTATATATTTAGCGCAAACCATATAGGTTATTATTTATTTAGCGTATATAAGGCTTTTTTCCTTATCAAAAGTGAGGGGGACGACGGCCGTCTCTTCAGCACTGCGTGGGACATATTCCCCACGTCCCCCGTGCCTCCTGCGCGCCCCAGTCCTAACGATAGCCACAAATGTGTGCATCCTTAAACCAATTAATCAACATGCAAAGTGAACAGAAGAGCCATTCAATAGGTAATTCAGTTTAGTTTTCAAAACTGAACACATGAAGGAAAGGAAGGAAACTGGGTGAAAATACAATTACAGTCAATTGTACCAAGTATAGAGCCAATGCTACTTACGGTTCTGCGTCAAGAGTTTCAACTGCAGCCACATAGTTTGCTGGAATGTAACCCTTCTTGTTCGCCGAGACACCGGTGAGAGCCTTTGCATACCACCATTCGCCATGGCTTTTATCCAATGCCTCGAGTTTATCTCCAGCATTAAAAGTAAGATCGTCTTCGGTTCGGGCCGTGTAGTTATAGAGAGCTACATAGGCATATCCCGGTCTTTCCTTAGGTAAGGGTGGTGGCAGTTCACGCATGGGAGCCACAACCTGCAGATTTGTAATAACCACCGATTTGTCAACATCGTTCTTTCCAGGTCCACTGTTCTTGTTAAATCGGTTTAGGCATGGTCTAAAGACAGCCTCAAGACATTGCATACAACCTTCTTTAACGCTCATGACGACAAGAATCCCGCCGTTTAGTTTGAAGAACAGAATAAATCTGACTGAGATTCAATTGATTGCCGCTGCGTTCACCAGCTTCAGCCCCTCACATAATCCAAGTGAAATAGCCTATCAAAGGCACGGGAACTGTTAGTCCATCCAGAAAACACTCTAGGCTACACACGCGGTGGGATATCATACAGACTGGCATACATAGAACTTCTGTGTCTATCGTTATCCGATGTTCATGTTACTGAGTTTCCTGGTTACTTTTCCCCTCGAAACTTTCAACCCACGGAAATAGTCCAAACCCCAGCTTCACCTGTTCTAATGTTGTAGCGCCACTGTCAGACCAGATTGTCTAGTTGCGGAGCATATGGACCTTTAACCTTTAACCCATAAATTGCCTTGGAACAAATTCAGCTTTTTCATTGAGTGGAGTTGTATGAAATGCGCATTTCATACAACTCCACTCAATGAGCTTTACAGTTCCAAGAACATAAAAACAAGTTAACATAGGTAAATCAGAATATAGATGTGTGTGTGTGTGTGTGTGTGTTTGTGTGCTGTTACGCCCCTAGCGGTTGCTGTGTTCCTGCTGTGCTGGGCTGGGCCAGCCCTATAAAACATGCTGTTTAACGTTAATCCTGAGCAGGGATGTGCACAGGGCCTGCCCTCTTTGACTGCGATGCATCTTCCAAAAAATAAGAGATATATATATAATTTTCAGTAATTAAAGTTATCCGTTGCTACATCCGCCAACTATTTCTCTAGAGGCCATGGTATCGTAGGCTAGTTTCCAAAGGGGGAAATTCGTCTTCTAATTACAAAAAAAAAATATTGCTTTAATTTTGAAACTTGTCTTCAAGGTTTTCCTGCCTCTGTCATTTACGTATTCTCAGAAAGCAAAGGTAGCACTAAGACGTCGCTGTGCGAAACACATGAATTGTGGCATCGCCAGTTCAAATCATGATGCCTTGGCCGCAGCTGTCACCCTTAAACGTCCCACATACTCGACGCCGCTCGACGCACCCAAGGGGGCAGGCGAATTCCCGGAAGTAGAAGAATCGACGTAGGCTGGAGGGACCACCTCTCTGCTAACTCCCATAGAAGCCCATTCATTCTAGGATTTTTTTGAAATACCATAACTTCATATAACATATATCCTGTGCCGATATTGTAGCTTCTGTGTAATCCACATAAACACTACAAAGGCAAAACAGACTCCACTACCTCGTCCGTAACGTTGGTTACCCGTAAGAAGAGTGGTTAGCTTGTTCGGTTGGAGGGAAGCTAGCTTTGACGTAATCTCTTCTTCGCGCCGTAGGGAGATAACCGTATTGTTTGGATAAGAAGCTCAGTACACATTACTGTCTGACGGTAACTCATAAACAAAACCTAGCATACACGACCGTATGCCGTCGGAAAAGTGGAAAGAAGATTAGCTTCAAGGCTTTAACTTTTTTGTTTTGTTTTAGCATGACTGTTTTTGAAGATGATCAAGTATGGTAGCTTCAACATTAACACGTCTTGGTGAGGATGATATTAATAATAATACATAAATAAATGTTTAACTTTGATGACTTTGAAGGCGAAGGAAGTGTGAGAAGAATTTCTGTGTATCTATCATGTGAGTTACAAGATTCAGTTCGATGGCTAACGTCACAAAGTTAAGTGTGAGTCTGCGCAGTACTGGGGGGGACCAACTGAAAAATCGTTCTATTTGACTCTCCCATTGAAAACGACGGAGTCTGTTCGTCCAAGACTCACACTTAACTTCGTGACGTTAGCCATCGAACTGAATCTTGTAACTCATATGATAGATACACAGAAATTCTTCTCACACTTCCTTCGCCTTCAAAATTTAATCAAAGTTAAACATTTATTTATGTATTATTATTAATATCATCCTCACCAAGTCATGTTAATGTTGAAGCTACCATACATAATAATAATAATAATAATAATAATAATAAAGCTTTATTTGTATAGCACCTTTCATACACAGAATGCAGCTCAAAGTGCTTTACATTTGAAGCATGTAACACAATAATAGTCAGTCAGTCATTATCAATCACTTTTCTTTGCTGTTTATGTTATACTCAGCAACATATCAAAAATATAGAAAATGACGTCATAAGACTGGCAGCCTTAACCCTCTTACCCCCCACAAGCACGCCATATGGCAACTGTGGCAAGGAAAAACTCCCATATTCCAGGAAGAAACCTTGAGCAGAACCTGACTTAATAGGGGGAGCCCATCTGCTTCTGGCTGGCTGCGCCCTCCAATAGTAGCAGATGTAGAATAATCTGAAAATGTAGTCTACAGGATAAGATGAGTTAACTAAAAGCTTTCCTGTACAGGTATGTTTTCAGATCTTTTTTAAAAATATTTACTGAACTCGCCTGCTTGATGTACAGAGGCAGGGTGTTCCATAGTTTGGGGGCATAATGGATAAACGCAGCTTCTCCACTTTGTTTGTGGAGCACTTTGGGTACGATTAAAAGATTAGAATTGGATGATCTAAGTTTCCTTTGTGGTTGATAAGATATTAAAAGCTCAGAGATATATGAAGGTGCTATGCCATTCAGAGCTTTGTAAGTAATTAACATAACCTTAAAATCAATTCTATAGGAAATAGGGAGCCAGTGCAGTTCAGCCAACACAGGGGTGATGTGTTCTCTCTTCTTAGTCTTAGTTAAAAGTCTAGCCGCAGAGTTCTGTATGAGTGCCAATTTCTTTAGATGTTTTTTGGGAAGACCAGTGAAAAGTGCATTGCAGTAGTCTAACCTGCTAGTGATAAAGGCGTGAATTAGTTTTTCTGCATCTTGTTGAGTTAAAAAGGGCCGCACTTTGGACATGATCATCTTCAAAAACAGACAACAAAACAAAAAAGTTATAGCCTTGAAGCTAATCTTCTTTCCACTTTTCCGACCTACGGTCAATCCATCGAAAACCTCTGTAATGATTAGTGCCGTTTTTAAAAAAAAATAGGTTTACTTTTTTTATTATTATTAGGTTGCCTCTGTGTAATGCTTTACCTTAACATACGGTCGTGTATGCTAGGTTTTGCTTATGAGTTACCGTCATAGACAGTAAGGTGGACTGAGCTTCTTATCCAAACAATACGGTTATCTCCCTACGGCGCGAAAGAGAGATTACGTCAAAGCTAGCTTCCCTCCAACCGAACAAGCTAACCATTCTTCTTACGGGTAACCAACGTTACGGACGAGGTAGTGGAGTCTGTTTTGCCTTTGTCGTGTTTATGTGGATTACACAGAAGCTACAATATCGGCACAGGATATATGTTATATGAAGTTATGGTATTTCAAAAAAATCCTAGAATGAATGGACTTCTATGGGAGTTAGCAGAGAGGTGGTCCCTCCAGCCTACGTCGATTCTTCTACTTCCGGGAATTCGCCTGCCCCCTTGCTATGGACGCACCCGACCAGTAGCACGACAATGTGACGTCACAGAAGCGCCGTAACCATTTATAGAGCTGCACAGTCCCGCCCACAGCCGATGCCGGATGTAAAAATTCAATGCAATTTCTCCATTGACAATTGCGGTGTAAGCCATAAAAACTTAACTGCATGTGGTAGACTTAAAACCAGCTACGGTTGTACTAAGCGATTGTATATGCTCCTATAGACACCAAGAGTTCGTGGGGCACTAACCTTGTTTTGAGATAAATGCATTTTATTCGCGATCTCTTGGATAAGTACTTCATTACCCACAATCCTGAACAATCCCACAGCGATGCCTCTGATTGGTGGAAAGGCCGTTATGGTCATAGTTTGAAACTTTCTCAGCGAAAAATATTGACATGGCGGAGTCTTTTACTGCCTATGGCGAAAATCTTAATGTGATTAAAAACTTTCTTGACGAATATTGGTACTTGTATCAACAAGGATTGGGGTTTATACATCACACGAACTTAGTCAGGGCCAATACACTATCAAATAGACCACTGTAAATGTTTAAACACTCAAATTTTTTAGGTAGCACTAGCCGACAGGCTAACCTTTAGCATTTCCGACATTGTATGTCATTACATAATGCAGCTAACATTAGCCTACATGCTGCAACACAGGTATGAAATATATTATGTTTTAGTGAGTGTCCAAAGGGGTGAAAGCCACTTTAAATTGGGTCACATTATTGACTGTTGTGTGTCCGAGAGTCAGTTTGTGGGTTTTGTAAGGGCCAACATGAGGCACAAGACCTACAAAGTTGTGGTGAGTTAAGCAGGGAGGTTGGTAACGTTAATGCTGCTAGCAGTGCTAGTTAACATTAGCTAGGCTACTGTAGCCTTCATACTGTATGGTTCATATCAATCATTAACCTAGGAATACTTCGTGCATTTAATGAACATTTTGTGTAATAATTCACGGCAAATTAATAAACTGAATATGGTGGTCCAAGAGCAGACCATGCACCAGTCCATGCATCAGCCCGACTGAGCAGTGATGACAGCATAGGATGAGTCAGGTAACGTTATGAAGCACTGCCGTTAACGTTAACCGCTTTCACACACACGATATAAAACACACGATGATAAATATAAAATTCAATATCAAAACACTATTACACGATTACTCCTTAAATAACTGCTATTAACTGCACATTCACTATATAAAAATCACTGTTTGGAGGAAAGGGTTCGCGTGCGGTCACCGGTTGGAAATTATTTCGCGCTGGTTCGTGCATTGCTTATATATTATTCAGTGAGGCGCGGTGGTTTATGGGATGAGTAGTTCCTACGCTCGGAAATGAAAATATGTACACAGTCTTGTACCTTTTTTTGGATTTTCTCTTCGTTTTTTTACTCGAAATGATATGTTGTATGCTTATGAGTTATGCCGTAGCTGGTTAGCCTAAGACATGCTGTAAAACTCTTTAGATACGGATTTTTCCAAACGTCAATGGGACAAATGAATGGGAATCTTACATCCGGCACCTAACCGTGTTTTGGCTGTGGGCGGGACTGTGCAGCTCTATACTCGTGTGTGGTGGTCGCAACACTAGTTGCAATATTCTCCTGAACAGAGATGTCGCTGTTGTGAAAAGACTAACATTAACTACTTACACAGCAGAAGAAGCTGCAGTAAGAAACACCTGTAGCTAGCCTCTGTGATGGTACTTCAGACTTTGGTTGCTACTATTCACAACTACCATCATCATTATCATGTAGTTTCCAAGGTGTGTGCACAGGTAGATAGATAGATAGATAGATGGATATATAGATAGGTACTTTAGTCATACCGAGGGAAATTTTAATAATTTAAACAGTTTAGTTAGCTGGCTAGCTAGCTGAGTTTGTGTAATTTCCTGAAGTGGAAAGAGATTTTGTTCCGGCCTTAATAGATATCCTTTGTTTGAAAATAAATCGTTTCTATTCTTTCCTCTTAATTCCATGTGTTGCAACTCTCACTGGTAACTTTGTTAACTTATCCAGCAAACTATTAAAAATTCACGACTGTAACAAAACACTGCAACTCGCTTGCCCTCGAACTAGTCCATCTTCCTGTTTCCGCCTTGTCGCGCTCGTCTGAAAAAAAATGAGTGGTGCGCTACCGTGTGCTACACGGCCAAAACCCTGGCGCGCCAGAGAGATCTACGTCATTTTGACGTCACATTGTCGCGCTACCGGTCGGGTGCGTCAGGTATGTAGAAGCCATTAATTTTACGCTATGCTGGTGTCTGACGGTACCGATCCACTTGCACGACACTTCATTTTGTCGTGTCGCATTCCACTCTAGTCCTATGGGTGACGTCAAGCGACTTTAACGCGCCCGCAAAGCATTCCGGGAAGGCAGCGCTGCATTTGAAAATATGTCGCTCGTCAAAAAGCTGGGCGAAGCCCATCTTTATGCAAATGAATCCGTTGAACGCGAGGCGACTCTCCAATGAAAGGACGAGGTTGTAGGTCCTTTGTTCTACCACAACGGTGCCTGTGAAACTTTGGTTCCACCAGAGACTTTCTAATGTGGAGACACAGCACTCAAAAAATACTCCATAGAAATGCATGGGGCTAGTTTGTCATGCCAATATGGCCGTTGTCTACACATATCCCACCCCTTCCTCGGCAAAACGTCGACATGTGAATACATTGAGCCAATCATGTGGTGTGTTGTGAATACATTGAGCCAATCATATGGTGTGTTGTGAAGACATCGTGCCAATCATGTGTTGTGATCTCGCCGCTGGAGCAAGATTGGTGTCGTGAAGCCTTGCGCACGCGCAGTTCGACCCAAAGACTGTGCCCGATGAGTGCCCATAAAACGTTGGTATATGGCCGCCGAGTGGAGGGACTTGCCTAAAAGGACTTTGGTTCCGCTTACAAGACAAATAATGTTTTAACGATCTTTTCCACGACCACTATTAGTCCATAAAACAAACAAAACTAGGATTTGGATGAATATATTGACTGTTGGTGTTTCTGGTGAGGATTTGAGATTGCATTGAGTAGTTTAAATAAAACAAGATTTCCAAATGGCTTGCATAGTTTGTTTAGGCTATTAATGTGTTGTATACTGTTAAGTACATGCCTAAAATTGTGGTCCATTTGTGGAAAAACACTTAAGATACGTTAAAACGAACTGAGTATGAGCTGGTAACTGACATTTTAAACAAAACGCCCACACACGACTGAACGTGGGGAGGCAGCGCGACATCTATGCGACACGACAAAATGAAGTGTCGTGCAAGTGGATCGGTACCGTGACGGTCAGCGCAATCGCGAGTGCGTGCGTGAGTGTGTGCCGGCGGGCACCCGTGATCTCTTATAAAGCCTAGTGCTTGACTGTTTGTAACTGTTTGCTTTCTGTTTGGTGTGCTGTTTACTGAGGGCATTCATATTAATCATTGATATCAATTGCAACAGCCAGAGAAATAATCTGATGAGTCCCTGTGTCTGATGAGTCCCATATACTGTAGGATAACTATTCTGCATTGGTTTGGAGTCACTAGGTCACATGATGTCAAAGCTATTGACAAAAAAGACTATGAAGGTAATTCAGAAGGTACTTTATAGACGGTCCCTAAGTAGGTCGGCTGGGATCAAGTAGACAGGTCATCTGTTTGTACATTGTCTGCAAACACGGGGTGAAACCGGCCGCATTAAAAAAAAAAAATAATATCTGTCCAATATCCGAATATCAAATATCAAACTAACTTCACCTCGGTGGTGTCTGACAGTCAACGCAATCGCGAGTGCGTGCGTGCGTGCCGGCAGGTACCCGCGATCTCTTATGAAGCCTAGTGCGTGACGGTTTGGAACTGTTTGCTTTCTGTTTGGTGTGCTTTTTACTGAGGGCATTCATATTAATAATTGATATCAATTGCAACAGCCAGAGAAATAAAAATGAATTTTACGAAAGGGAGGACCTTTGACCTACACGCAATAGCCAGCGTCACTCACAAGATTCTAATAATGTTTATAACATCGAGCACTAGGTTAAGCAGCGCTTCCGTAGCACTATGGAGAAGACGTCGCTGTGTCACAGGTTCAGTAGTCGTGGCTATGTGAACTTAGATTCCAACAATTAATTTCTACTTAAATTTTGGCTGTAATGAAGCACTCCCCTGCACCCACACACAGACTCAAAAGTCTTTATTTTACAATTCATTAATACTCATAGATGATATAATTAAAAAGTCCAATGTCAATTCTTTGGCCCTCCACTCTCCTAATCCACTGTCGACTGTGAAGAGAGTCCAGTCCTTTCCTCTGACAAGCCAGAGACAAGGCACAAACTCTCCACAGGCACATTCACACTGGCTTATCAACATACCTCTCGCCCCTTCCTACCAATCAAGTGTGATCCAATAACCCAGTGCAATTAGTAATCAGTTATCAGTTGATAAGCTACAGCTAGTTTGTTTACATGAGTGCTAGTCCGTCACTCAACTATTTCCCCACTTATGGTTTATAGACTCTACCACATGACATTACCCCTCCCAGCTAAATCATGGTCTCGTCCTGACCACAACTGCCACCCCATGGCAACAGTCTACCTATACCGTACTGGAGGCTTCCCTCGGTTAGCTCTCTGTGACCTACGCATTCCCTCACTCCATGCGCCTTGCCCCCCAGAGCCTGCTTCCTGATCACCTTCACACTGTACCTCGTGCCCCTCTATATTAGGAGGCTGACCCACTCCAGATGGCTGTGTTGTTCCAATGGCCCACAGTGGCCATTGCTCCTCTGGACTGGGTTCCCGCACTGGGGAGGTTGCAGCATCAGGAAATGGCTTTGGTTGAAACAGACATGGTCTCAGGCGGTTCTGATGGATTGTTCGGATGGGCCCTTCCCTTCTGGCATTACTTTGCAAACCGGGATTACTGAGGGCAACTGCTGTACTATTACATGTGGTACCGATTCCCACCGGTCTGCTAATTTGCCCCAATCCCCTCACCTAAAAGTCCTTACCAAGTCCCGTTCCCCAGGGACCAACGAGCAATTCCGCACCCCTTTATGATGCTTCCTTCGCTGTACGGCAGCTTGAGCAGCATGCTCAGACACTTTTTGATATGCCCTTACTAACCTCTGATGGTGCCGTTGAACCTTTCACTCTGTGCGAGCCTTTCTCAGCGAGCAGTGCTTGCATGCTGCCACCCACTCTCGACTGCATCTTGCCATTCGGGGCCAATAGAACCTCTTCCAAAGAGCAGACAAAGTTCCCTCAGTCCCAAGGTGGCCAATGCTACTGTGCAGTCTCCCACACGGCCTGTCTTTCAGAAGGAGGAAGCACAATCTGGTGATAAGTTTCTCGGGTATTAGAATCCTGTACTCTGCAGAGAAGGACCCCTTCCTGCAAACCCAACCGTGGCCACTGCCACAACAACTCACGGACTTCCACAGACTCTTGCTTACAGGTTTGTACAGACAGTTGGTTATCATCAATTAGGAGCCGTCTCAGACGAACTAGTTTGGGGTCTTTACCCTGGACATTATTTCCCAGCCCCACTGTTGGTCCTGCAATTCCTGCTCTCGAGCATCAGGGGGCACCCTGTTGTTGAATGGGCAATCAGTCACCACACGCACTGCTTGAACTCTTGCCATCACCCGACTCTGAGATAGCGAGGGCACCACGATTGGAGGCCGAGAACCCAAGGGGGCAAATCCAGTCCCCTCCTTCTGGGTTGTGACCACGTGATCACACACCTGGAGGGCACCTTCACAGGATGGCCTAGAATTCTGCTGCACTTGTGTGGACAAAAAAGACAGTTTAGCATCTGGATATTTAAACGGTTCTTTCCAGCAACATTCAATAATATTCATGCCCAATATCGGTTCCCACGGCTGGTTACCCTGCCCGTCCTTAACCACCACCATCCCCCGCTGAGGCAACTCTACTTTCCCTACTTTTACGTCCATGATTGCATAACCCAGAGTCCATTAACCCTTAGAACCCTAAGCTGTTTTTAGGGCATTTTCACTACCTTTATTCATAAGGATTTATTCTGGTCATTGTAAGTGCCACACACACATATTATATATTGTTTTTTTCAGCAGAGTCTAGTCTATCCAGATCTGCCATCATTTCATGTATTAGTACTAGCATTGATTTTATTTAGATTTTTAAAGAATTAAAATATAAAAATCATATTATAAAAATTCTTATATTTTGACCTGTATCTCACCACAGCAAGCTCATAGCTCTACATGCATTTCATGTGTGTGTAGGGCAGACTGTCCTGAAACGGGCAATATAATTGCCATGTTGGAGGGATACTCTGGGGCTGAGCAATTTACAGAAATATGTGGTGTGTGATTTACGGAAATAAATGCCATTTTTTTATTTAGCGATGAAAAATGACCATTCTGCGCTCCATATCTGTGACACGAACTGATCTGACCTGACTTGACCCAAGTTTGCCTGTTAGCATGTGTGACTATGGTGTATGCACTCATGATGATTCTCAACTTTTTACTGCATTGCCATGAACAAAGTAAAGGCAAAAAAGGTGTTTCTTTGTTGAACAAATTGGGATGCAATGTGAGCCTTGAATTGGATGCCATGCAGGAATTTCCTAGGATCTCAAAACCGGATTATGAACATGTTTTGCCATAGAGAAACACACGATAGCGTTGGATTATAAACATGCTTTGCCACAAAAACAGACAAAAACGTGGGGTAAGTCCAGCTATATGAAGTTATTATTTTGCTGTCACTTCGTCTGTTTTATAACCCAGAAGGATGTATTTGGTATCAAATAATAGCTCTGTGTCTCCTCTTTCATCTAACATACGTGGCATATATATCCGATCACGGGTCCGCGAGTAATTACTCCGAGAGTAATGGGTGTGCAGCGTTGGTTTGTGTACATTACGTTAATATTTTGCAGTCACTTCGTCTGTTTTTATAAGCCAGAAAGATCGATATCCATGGTACCAATGGATAGCCCTCTTTCTCCTCTTTCATATCTGATATGCTTGCCATATCTATGCGATCACGGGTTCGCGAGTAATTCAAACGAGAGTAATGGGTGCGCAGGTGAACGCAGAGAAGTATAGACTTTAAATATGATGCAATTTTATTTAATTTCATGTTTTTTTTTTTTTATTTACATACTTGATCGTACAGACAAGTGCGTAGTCTCTTTGGAAAGCCCCACTTCTTCTCTGTCA
Source organism: Alosa sapidissima (assembly GCF_018492685.1). Lineage (NCBI taxonomy): Eukaryota > Metazoa > Chordata > Actinopteri > Clupeiformes > Clupeidae > Alosa > Alosa sapidissima. The sequence continues at coordinate 3,952,287 of NC_055962.1, read as the reverse complement.
TAAAATAAAGGTTTTATCTCGTTGTGATGAACAGTCGCGGAGCAATGTAACAGAGAAGAAAGGGTGTGTTTTTTGACGCACTTTGCGTCAATCGGGTTCTAAGGGTTAACTGTCTGAAGAGACAGCCAAGAAGCATCCTCAAATTGCCTGTTCTTCCTACTGGGAACCCTGTTATAAATGCTCTCTGGGAGAAGGGTTACCTGAGAGCCTGTGTCCAATAAGCACTTCACAGTCACACCTTCTATGTCAATGTCCACTCGTGGGCATGGGCCAACAACTTGACTTAGTTGGGGGCTTACTGGGCCTATACCAGATACTCTGGACACCTGCCCCCTAGTGGCTGGAGAATCTAGTTTAAATTCTCCTCTTCTCTGTGGCAAAAACAGGCAATGTGCCCACTCTGATGACATCTCGTACTAATGGGTCTCCCTTGTTCATCCCACTGAAATCTAGAGAGTGGCCTACTGAGGATTACCTGAGACTCTTTGGGCTGTGCTGTGAAGGTGTGCGGGTGCCAATTCGATGTTGCTACCTGTTCATCAGAGTGGCTACGGACCGGTTGCAATTCTTTCAACAGGGCCTTTTGCATTTCCTTCATCTGAAAACACATCTCCGATTAGCCTGGCGGGCCATCCTATATCATTGAAATGTAGTCTGGAATCGAACCATTCACCTCGCTTAATCCAAGGGGCGGGCAGAGAATTGTCTTTCAAACTGCCTAGGCATGCAATAGGCCAGCGCTACGACCATATCCGTATCCGGTCGGAAAAACGGCAAATACATCCTTCTTTGAAAGGAATGACTTAAGTGCATTGTGTTGCTCAACTTTCAAAGAAAAGCACAAGTCCAACTCCTCCAAAGTTGACGCCAACTCCAATTCAAACAACCGCTCTTCGTTAGCCATAGCCACCTTCCTTGTTGTTCACCGTCACAGGACTGTCGTTATCCTGTTAAGCCCGCCTTAAGACTCTCTAACAAAATAGAGCGCTGTGATTGGATGACGTCCACGGCGTCAGCCAATAGAAATCCCTATGGTTTGATGCTAGACGTACAGGCTGAGCAAATTAATTTGCCGCCGCTAGGGTGCGTCTAGATTTCTAGGCTAATCTCCGATAGCAGTTCGGTCTTCAACTCTGCTTTCCAATCACTCTGGGGCTCCAGCCTTGAGTGAGGTTCTCCACTCCACACTGCTGCACATGTTGGTGGTTGCCAGATGTTAGTCTGTTTATCACCCTCCACCTGGAGGGCTTCCTCGCGGGCCTGTTCAAATGTCGTTACCTCCCTCCTACGAATCATCCGGTTCAATTCTCGTCTGAGTTCGGCATCTTGCAGGCCCATGATGAACTGATCTCTTAGAACTAGCCCCGTCTCCTGGAAAAAATCTGGGTCTCTGTCTTTCAGCCGCTGGTAAAGCTCTCGACGCCGGAGGGAAAAGGCTCGCACGGTTTCCCCGGGGCGTTGCCTACAATCAAAGAACATGCCACGTAACAGCGCTAAGGGTGTATTATCCCCATATAACCCATTAAGATACTTGAAAATGTCTCTTGGAGTGGACCGCTCATCTTCAATGAGAATCATTACTTCCCTCCTAGCCTCACCATCCAAAGCTCCAATCACAAAATCACTCTGTTGTAAACGTGACCATGCCGACATTGATGCCAACATAAACTTAATTTGAGCTTTCCATTCTCCATAGGACAACTCAGAATCTATACCTCTAAATCTCGGTACCCATGGGGAGCCAATGAAGTAGGGGGACATACCAATCATATTACCTTGCTGAGCTGCATCTGCTCTGTATCCTGTGCTTCTACCCTGTCACCCTATACCTGTCGACGTTCCAGCCTCTTCGGAGTCTGACATGGCTGTTAAAGGGTGCTTCACACAGATCAAAAGTCCTGCCTGCTACCCCAATTTAATGTCACAGGTTCAGTAGTCGTGGTTATGTGAACTTAGATTCCAACAATTCATTTCTACTGACATTTTGGCTGTAATGAAGCACTCCCCTGCACCCACACACAGACTCGGAGAAATAGGTAAGAAAATACAAAAGTCTTTATTTTACAATTCTGTACTCATAGATGATATAATTAAAAAGTCCAATGTCAATTCTTTGGCCCTCCACTCTCCTAATCCACTGTCGACCGTGAAGAAAGTCCAGTCCTTTCCTGTCTACCGGAGGCCTAAGCTGGAACACATGACAAACACACACACACTTCTGTCATACAGCACTTGGGGAACTTTAACCCTACACACGAACACCGGGTGGCACTACAGGAATTTACGAGGCTCAAAACCCTAATACAATAGATCCCCATACCCAAATAAATATATATTAAGGAGCCCCTGCTAGTTATACTCCACCTGCTACCCACGTAAGCTCCAATGCTCTGCTCGCTACGTTACACTACCCCCCAATCACGCACAAGCAAACCCACACTCAAACTACGATTAATAACTCTAAACGGAAGGGAAGGGCCACTTAGCTCAACATGGGGGGAAAGCTCCACACTTCTCTCTCCCCAAGGCAGTTGCGTAAGGGAGGTGTAATTCCACACTGATCACTGGTCCGGCAGCCTGCAGTCTGTGGCCTGTCGTCATTGAGCGTTATTCCAATGTTCTCCCCAGCGTCGTCGTGGCCAGTGGCGTTCCGGATCACGCAGTCTGCTCCCCTTCTCCGGGCTCAACCAGATGCCGTCCTGCGTGAAAACTGCTTGTCTAGCTGGCGACATAAGCCGTCCGTCGGTCCCTTAGCGATCCACCACTCCAACGCTGCAACACACAAAGACAAGCCAGAGATAAGGCACAAACTCTCCACAGACACATTCACACTGGCTTATCAACATACCTCTCGCCCCTTCCTACCAATCAAGTGTGATCCAATAACCCAGTGCAATTACTAATCAGTTATCAGTTGATAAGCTACAGCTGGTTTGTTTACATGAGTGCCGGCTAGTCCGTCACTCAACTATTTCCCCACTTATGGTTCCTAGACTCTACTACATGACAGCTGTACGAAGCACATGAACAATTGTGCCAGCATCGCTGGTTTGAATCCGGCATGATGCCGCTGTCGCCCGGTCTCACGTTAATTTTACCGCTGTCCGCAATCACGAGTCCGTGCGTGCGTGCATGAGGGCGGGCACGCGCGATCTCTTATGAAGCCAAGTGCGTGACTGTTTGTAACCGTCATATTCATATTAATCATTGATATCAATTGCAACAGCCAGAGAAATAAAAATCAATTTTACGAACACGCAAGCCAGTCAGCCAATTTTACCTACACGCAAGCTAGCGTCACTCACGAGATTCTAATAATGTTCATAACAACGAGCACTAGGTTAACCCTTTGCAGACTGTGCCGAACATTCCATTTTTTCATACTCGATGGCCTTATGGCACAAAAAGGCTTATTGTATGATTATGCTACATGACAGAGATACAATATACCCACCACTGTAATCAGGAGAAATAGCCCTTTCAAATGGTATAAAATATAATTAATAAGTTTGAGGAGAACATACATAATTTTTAAAAAATATCTTTAAAATTCAACCCCAAAAAACACGAAAATATCAGTTTGTCAAGATTAATCTCATTTTTCTCCCAATTTCTATTGTAGATAGAGAAAAACATAGTGTATAGGAGATTCACAATTTTGTCCTCTACTCAGTGATATGTGTCACCTTTTGTTCAAAAGTTATGATACATTTATTAGACCTTTGCAGACGGCACGAAACATTCCGTTTTTTCATACTTGATGCCCTTGTGAGACAAAAAGGCTTATTGTGTGGCCATGCTGCATGGCAGAGATAAGATATACCCACCATTGTAATCAGGAGAACTAGCCCTTTACAATGGTACATATCATAGTTAATAAGTTTGAGTGTAACACACATTGTTTTTAAACAAAACCTTCAAAATTCAACATCAAAAAATGTGAAGATATCAATTTGTCAAGATTAATTTTTCTTGTCACCTAATGTCTGTTGTAGATATAGTGTGCAAATTATAGCCAGTGTTGTGTTCTCCTCAGTGAAAAAAACAGACTCAATTTATCACCTTTGGTTCAGAAGTTATGATTAATTTACTCATAACAGTAACAAGTAGAATTTTTAAAGAGTAGAATGTTTTCATTTCCCGGTTTGGCATCTGACCTAAAAATACAGATATAATGGTCATGTAAAAAAATAAGATGTTTTACCATCAAAACAAGCTCAATATGGGATGTCTTACTGTACTCTGAAGAGGAAAAATCAATTGTGGGGAGGATAGATAAAGGCTGAAAGACAGACTAGCTGATTGTAACTGCTTCTCCGTGTGCTTCATTCTACTACGAAAACAAGAATATAGAGACACTGGCACATGTGTTAGGTTTACGAAAGGGGAAATAAATCATTTTATTTAGAAAAGTCTTAAACAATGTGATTAAATAACCAGGAACAACAACTTCAGGTAAATAACATAAACATATGTTTACAAACATGCAGTAACTATTAGAACTACAAGAATGACAAGACAACAGTATAACAAAGATCAACAAATCTTACATGGTGAACAAAACATCAATTCATACTAACATTCACACATATATATAAACAATTAAAACGTTAGAAGAAATTCAATACATTTAACAACCATACAGCATATAAATTGGATACAATATATAATTATCGATATCATTTGCCCTACACATAAGGTGATACACTAACGCCACATTCACACCAGATCCGTGGTGTGTGCATTGTCACAGCTGTGGCATGGTTGTGTGTGTGTGTGTGTGTGTGTGCATCAGTGTTGCGCGGTCTGCCCGAAATTAAGCGGTTGCCCGCGGTCACCCGCGGTTATGAGTCATAAAGAAAATATTTTAATGATATTCGGGTCATTTGCGGGCGGGTCAGTTAAAATTAATTAAATATATATTTTCTACAAATAGGCCTAGGCCTACTTAAAATATCACAAGAAGGCTGGCATCAATACAGTAAAGCATCAATAGGCCTACAGTAAAGTCAACAGTAAAGAAGCTGAAGACGCGAGTTAAAAATAATAGACACCCCTTCAGGAAAAGCGATATAGGCTATGGGAAATTTTGGGAAAAGTTCTTAAAGAAGATGACAGTAAGTTATGGTCTATGTAGGCCTGCTTCTTGCGAAGCCATTTAAAAGTATGACAGCCAAAACGGGCAGCCTGCAGGAATAAATGTTATGGCACATCCTATGTATAGGTTTGCGCATGCATAAAAGTTACAGTTCGTTGTGTTTGTGACTTTAAACAGTGGATGTGCTTTTGTAAAGCTTTGTGCTTCATTCAGCATTATAAACCAGTTCTTACGCTAACGTTTTGACCAGCAATGTATCTCTCTAGCCTACCTTGCCTCACCATTTCTGTTTTCGAAAGAAAGATGTATGTCCATGGCCTTCAAATCTTATCCTAGTGTTCTAATCCTTGATGGTTGCGTGCGTGCTTGCGCTCTTATTCTCATTCTCTCTCCATACGCAAACATTATGTTCTGCATGCCTAAATAAATTAGTTTGTTTTACAAGAAATGGCCTACGGTCACACTGCATGCAGACTATAACCAAAAGCACACATTTTGTAAATAAGCGGGTCGGATCTCGGGTCGGGTATAATTTTGTCCTAATTAATATTCGCGGTCCGAGTTGCGGTCGGGTTGATTAAAATATCGGGCGACCGCGGGCCGCTTGTGACCAAACCCGCGCAACACTGGTGTGCATGCGTGTGTGTCCATCTAAGCCTAGCAGACGATGGGGTGTAAATGCTATTGGAGTTGGTGTCTCTGTCTGTGTTGGAAGGATAGGCAAAGTGTATGCTTTCTACCTGACATGGGACTTGACCAAACTCAAAATAAAGAAATTGTCAGATAAGAAATATAGAAATTGAATTACAAATCTAACCAAACTATTATCACTATAATCCCTCTCATTATTGTTATAAGCAATATCACAACCAGAAATGTGCTTGCGCCCAGATGGACGCACACACGCACACACACACAAACATGCTTACCCAGCTGAGGATGATGGGAGATTATCTCCTCCTGTACCACATCATTGTCTTCTTCTTCATCCAGAAGCTACCCATCCACGTCCCATGTCCATGCCATCGTGGTCCTTGGGGTCATATTTGCCATCAGCAGTCGGCTGCTTTCACCCCAGTTGCACGTACTTCTCTCCCTCCATCTAAAATAACAAAAAAAAATCACAGGTCTGATAGTTGTTTAGTTTTATTTTACATTACTCAGTCAGGAGATATGACAGAAAACATCTAAACAGCGTATGCATACACATACACACCGTGCATAGGCTACTGCAGTTGCGTAAAGACAAAACACCCCCTTAGAAAATGTGTCGACGAGTAGGCTTGGTGTATGAGCTCCCATCATAGTTAGCCACCCAAAAACCTCATAATCGTAGCAGCCAACCTTACAGCCTAAAAGCTAAACAATACTAAGACACATTTATAACAAATCTTCAGTCATGTATTCATGAAAACAGCAGTCAATGAATAAAATCCTTACGTTACACCATCGGTGATCAAAATAGTCTTCACGTCGGTAACGTAACATTAACGTTGTCATTCATGTCAGATGTTTCTATCTAAGTAAGCTAAGCAACTTGGCTACAAACAACTGTAAATTGTGCTATACATATTACGAAGGAATGAAAGGTTTATTTGACAATAAAATACTGATTAGGTGTACTTGACATAAAGTTGGCAGTCGTGAAGTACGGGAGTGAACTTTATCGCGACTACACGTCAAGGACATGTTGCAGCCTCTCCTGATGCTAACGTTACCTAACTTAGCTAGTTTTCTATCAGATGACAAGCTAGCAACATCGTTCAAAATAGAACAAATCGTTAAAGTGTCAGTCTTAGTAGGTCTGTAATCTTGGTTGACATATAGTAACCCCCCAAAAATGACTGAAAATGATGAGTTTACTAAAGATTACGGTGTGCTAAAATACCAGCTGTCATCAGCTGAAGTGAACACACACATGCATTATGTTATGGCCATGCATACAAGGTGTAATTACCAGCAAAAATAACTTTTAAAAACGATTTTGAAGTAATAACATGGATAACAAGTAATGATAACATAAAAAGACTTTTTACCTCAGATGATCCAGTAGTTTCTCCTTTAGAGACGTCAAGATCAATGATGCATAGTGCTTCCTGCTGTTTTTCCTCTAGTGGAGGGAGACGTCAACTCTTGATTTTTCCTTCATGTAGTAAAAGAAATTAGCGCCACAAATCCCTTAACCAATCATATCGCCAGAAAGCCTATGATGTGACGTTTTTGAGGAAGTTTTCATTGATAAAATTGGTTGGGGTATAAAATTGGTTGGAGTTATTAGACTGAACGTCAACAATAACAATGTTAACTATGCTAACCATGCTAACTATCTACAGTGGGTAGGAGTCATAGTTGATGACAAGTAACAGTTACAATGGCTGCACAGTTAAAAAGTTCAGTAGTTTAGTAGTAGTTAGCATTGCTAACATTTTTAGCATTTTTAGCAAAACTGCTAAAAATGATTAGCTAAGTTAACTAAGTAACATGGTAAACATAGTTAACATAACTGCTAAAATGATTAGCTAAGTTAGCTAAGTCACATGGTTAGCATAGTTAACATTGCTAACATGCTATCTAGCATAGTTAGCATAACTGCTAAAAATGATTAGCTAAGTTAACTAAGTAACATGGTTAGCATTGCTAGCATGATAGTTATCATAGATAACATAACTGCTAAAATGATTAGCTAAGTTAGCTAAGTCATATGGTTAGCATGTTAGTTAACATAGTTAGCATAACTGCTAAAAATGATTAGCTAGGATAGCTAAGTCACATGGTTAGCATAGTTAGCATTGCTAGCATGTTAGTTAGCATAGCTACTAAAAATGATTAGCTAGGGTAGCTAAGTCACATGGTTAGCATAGTTAGCATGCTAGTTAGCATAGCTACTAAAAATGATTAGCTAGGTTAGCTAAGTCACATGTTAGCATAGTTAGCATGTTAACATGCTAGTTAGCATAACTACTAAAAATGAAAACATTAAGTAACTTGGTTATCATTATTATATTTGTTAACATAGTTAGCATAACTGCTAGCAAACATTAGAGCCATTCCAACTGTCAGTTATCGTCAACTATCTACCTAAATAATTTAACCATATAAACTATCCACCTATTTTAACTGTTCAGTCATTCCAACCAGAGGTGGGACCAAGTCACAAGTAAGTCCCAAGTCTTAGCACTCAAGTCCAAGTCAAGTCCCAAGTAAATACAGAGGGCAAGTCTCATCAAAGCCAAGTCGAGTCCAAGTCCAAGTCCCAATCTTTTTCAAGTCCTGAACAAGTCATCAGGTACTCTTCACTTAATAATGGCATTATTAGACTATCGATCATAATTTTAACACTTCCATCTAATCCACTGTATTTTTTTATAAATACAGATTAAAATATGTTCAATGTTTCTGTCTTGAAATCTTTTACGATATATGCATGCGCATACAATATACACATGTGCATACCTGAGTAATCTGTACAAAACGGATAGCTACATGACAAATATATATATTGTTTTTCCAAATTGCGGAGCCCACTGTAAGTATGAGTAATAATGTGACTGATGGCATTTCACTGCGCTATTCACACTTTTATATTATTTAAAGATAATAATGACACAGCATCATGTCATACATGCATCTATTTCCAAAGGAATGAAAGTTCATGCACTGTAAAAAGAAGCCTAGGAAGAACAGTACAGTGCATTTTCATGCACTGTAATAATAAAATGCCTTGGAATAACAGTACAGTGCATTTTCATGCACTGTAATAAATCTGATAACAATAGAGTGCATTTTCATGCACTCTAATAAGAATAATTCGGATAACAGTAGAGTGCATTTTCATGCACTCTAATTATCTTTACCCGTTTAATCAAGTCCACATGACCAAAAAAACAGCATATTTAAAGGCTGAGCTAGCATAACAGCCTAATATAGCAATGGATAACTAATAAAAAGTCTCATACAATTAATCAACTTTATCATTCACATTCTGAGTTTTTCTGGGTGGTTAGATAGATAGATAGATAGATAGATACTTTATTGATCCTCAAGGGGAAATTCAAGGGTCTCAGTAGCATACAGAAATAACACACAACATGCACTTACAGCAGAAATGGTAAACATAAGTATAAGTATAAACATATAACTAAACTCCACTGTACAATAAAGACAGTAGAAGATAAGACAGATAAGAAAACTAACAAAACTAAATACTAAATACGCTATATAAGTTAAATTAAGAAAGTCCAATGTGCTTGAGGGTGATCAAGCATAAGACGCTTGTAGTGACAGGGCCGGGACTGGTGAGGTGCTAAAGGGAGTGAGTGGCATGGTGAAGGTGCAAACAGTATTCCAACCACAGTCCTTAGTTATGTGTGCCTGGCAAGGTGCTCAAGAGAGTGAGTGTCATGGTGGAGGTGCAAAAAGTAGTCCAACATTAGTCCAACAGTGCAACAGTGCAAGAGTAAGGTCTAGAGACCAGCATAAATAATATAGACAAATAGGAGAGTAAAGTGTAATGTAGACAAGGTAAAATAAAAAACTATTTCAGTGCAAGAACAGGTTGAGGTTAGCCTAGAAATCTAGACGCACCCTAGCGGCGGCAAATTAATTTGCTCAGCCTATACGTCTAGTATCGAACCATAGGGATTTCTATTGGCTTAGCACCGTGGATGTTTGTATCAGAAGCCTGACTGCAGCCATTGATCATGTGTGCTAATATAGCATGAAAAACAGTGTAGCAGTAAAACAGTAGTGAAAACATTAGGCTGTGTACAATAGTAAAACAGTAGTAAAACAGTAGTAAGCAGTAGTGGGCAGTCAGTACTCAAAAAACATGGACATGGAGAGGCAGACAGACTAAGCAGAGAAGTCTATCTCTCCTCTTCCCTTTAGTGAGGCATTGAACAGTTCAATGGCCCTAGGAACAAATGACTTCCTCAGCCTTTCAGTTGTGCATGGCAGTGAGCGAAGTCTCCAGCTGATCAAGCTCTTTTGGTTTTTAATAGTGCTGTAGAGCGGATGACATTCATTGTCCAAGATGTTGATCAGTTTGTTTAGGGTCCTTTTGTCAGATATTGAAGTGATGCACTCCAGTTCAGCTCCCACTACAGAGCCAGACTTACCAGCCTGTCAAGTCGCCCAGCATCCTTCTTCTTTGTGCTTCCTCCCCAGCATACCACTGCATAGAAGAGGGCGCTGGCCACAACAGACTGATAGAACATCCTGAGGAGATTGCTGCACACATTGAAGGACCGCAGCCTCCTCAGGAAGTACAGCCTGCTCTGTCCTTTCTTGTAGAGTGCATCAGTGTTGGCTGACCAGTCCAGTTTATTGTCCAGGTGGAGACCCAGATACTTGTAGGTGCTTACCACCTCCACATTGACCCCATCAATGGAGACTGGTAGCAGAGCGGGCTTAGACCTTCGGAAATCCACCACCATCTCCTTGGTCTTTGAAGTGTTTAGTTGAAGGTGATTGAGTTTGCACCACTGCACAAAGTCCTCCACCAGGCTCCTGTACTCCTCCTCTTGCTCGTCCCTGATACACCCCACAATTGCAGTATCATCAGAAAACTTCTGCATGTGGCATGACTCGGTGTTGTAGCAGAAGTCAGATGTGTACAGGGTGAACAGGACTGGAGAGAGCACAGTTCCCTGTGGCGCTCCGGTGCTGCTGATCACAGTGTCAGAGAGGCAGTTCTTCAGTCTGACAAACTGTGGTCGCTCGGTCAGGTAATCTGTAATCCAGGTTACCAGGTGAGCGTCCACATCCATCTGCAAGAGCTTGTCTCCCAGTCTGAGGGGTTGGATGGTGTTAAAAGCACTTGAGAAATCAAAGAACATGATTCTCACAGCACTTTTCCCCTTGTCTAGGTGAGAATGTGTCCTGTGTAGAAGATAAGTGATGGCATCGTCCACGCCCATTTTCTCCTGGTATGCAAACTGTAACGGGTCTAGTGCATGGCGCACCTGGGGTCTGAGCATACCTAAGACCAGCCGCTCCATTGTTTTCATCACATGTAATGTTAGAGCGACAGGCCTGAAGTCATTAAGCTCGCTGGGGTGTGGTTTCTTGGGAACGGGGATGAGACATGATGTCTTCCACAGTGTTGGAACTTGTCCGAGACGTAGACTCCAGTTGAAGATGTGCTTCAGTGGCTCCCCCAGTTCAGCAGCACAGGCCTTGAGCAGCCTTGGACACAGTCTGTCAGGCCCGGCTGCCTTATGAGGATGGAGTTTTACTTGGTCCGCTGAAATGATGGGGGGGATGAGGGGAGTGGAGGGTGAGGAGGAGGAGGGGTGCTTCTGTGAGGGTTGTCGTGTGGCTAGAGACTGATGGCCATTGGCTGAAGCCATTGTTTCCTCACTGCTCGTGGTCACCATGTGGGGGAGAGGTGCAATAGCCTGATCAGCAGTGGTGATGGAGGGATGGAGGGGGGAAGGGAGGGGAGGGGGGCAGCATCTGAGGTATGTGTGTCTGATGGCTGTTGACTGAGGTCGTTGTCACCTCTTTGTTCGTGGTCGCCATGTGGGGGAGGGGTGCAATATCCAGTGATGGTGGGGGTGAGTGTTGCCCTGGTAATGAGGTGGGGTGGGGGCTGGGGGATGGGCAATCGAACCTGTTGTAAAAGTGGTTCAGCTGGTTCGCCCTGTCCAGGTCTCCCTCCACAGAGCTGCTGCTCTTCTTAAGGCCAGTGATAGATTTCATACAGTCCCACACCTCCTTCATGTTGTTATCTTGCAGCTTCTGTTCCATCTTCCTTCTGTAGTCCTCCTTAGCCTCTTTCAGCTTAATCTTGAGTTCCCCCTGTACTCGCCTCAGCTCTGCCATGTCCCCCTCCTTAAACGCCATCTTTTTCCTATTGAGAAGGGTCTTGACATTACTGGTTATCCAAGGCTTGTTATTTGGATAGCAGCGTACAGTCCTTGTGGGAACAACAATGTCCATACAGAAGTTCAGATAGTCAGTAGTGCAATGTGGGACCTGTGAAGTCCTCTCCATTCAGTAGCGTGGCAACTGGTAGCCTCTGAACTTTTGGCTTGTACATTGGCTGCAAATGAATGAGGTTATGGTCCAACTTTCCCAGTGGGGGAAGGGGGGTGGCACTGTAAGCATCCCTCACGTTTGCATACATGAGATCTATTGTCCTGTTTTTCCTAGTTGGGCAGTCAACAAACTGGTAAAAGTTTGTGAGGGTTATATCCATGCAGATCGTCTTCGAATAAGCCATTGCTGTTATGTTATAATATGTTACAGGATTCATGACTTTAACGCCATTAATGTTACATGATGCTGACTGACGCTGGCTATAACTGTAGGCTACCGTTTAACGTCTGCTGAGTCTACATGCCTACCAAAACCTGTCGCTGTCAGTTGAAGTTGAATGATCAAATATCGTTTGATTTTGTGTCAACTTTCAGAGGGAAGACGTTCCTTTCTGGCCAAATTTCACAGCTTCTAAGAAAGTCTATCGTATTCGTGTAAACCGAGTTTTGAACAGAGAAAAAAAGTTAGGCTACCATTAGGCTACTGCAGGTTATCCCATAACGTTATCGATACAGATCAATGTACCAAATCAGGGCAATTTTAGCGAAATAACGTACCTGTGACAGGCTATCAAATATTGAACAATGGGATAACGTTTCATCATCACCTTTATTGATGCCTGAAATGTTGACATTGCTGAAATACAGAGATGGAGCCTACTGAGAGGCAGCTGCAGACAACGATGTTCAATGGGTTCAACTTGTCCCTTGCCTATCAGGTGGATTAAACAAAGCTTAGAACCTAGAATACGTCACATGAAAAATGTTAATAGGTGGATAGTTTAAATGGTTAAATTATTTGCTTGGTAGATGAGGTTTAATATAGGTGGATAGTTTAAAAGGTTAAATTATTTGCTAGGTAGACAAGGTTTAATATAGTTGGAATGACTGGACAGGTGGATAGTTTAAATGGTTAAATTATTTGCTAGGTAGATGAGATTTAATATAGTTGGAATGACTGAACTAGGTAGATGAGGTTTAATATAGTTGGAATGACTGAACAGTTAAATAGGTGGATAGTGTAAAAGGTTAAATTATTTGCTAGGTAGATGAGGTTTAATAGAGTTGGAATGACTGAACTAGGTAGATGAGGTTTAATATAGTTGGAATGACTGAACAGTTAAATAGGTGGATAGTTTAAAAGGTTAAATTATTTGCTAGGTAGATGAGGTTTAATAGTTGGAATGACTGAACTAGGTAGACAAGGTTTAATATAGCCTGGCCACCTGGCCTAGGATTCTAATTGCTTAACGGCAGTCTTAATAGAGCCATATTGTATGCTTAAAGCCTGAGACAGAGTATATAGTTTAAAAAAATGTAGATAGTGTAATGGATGTTGATAGACAGAAAGTTGAATGGATGTTGATAGGCAGATTGTTTAATGGATGTTGATGGATAGTTTAATGGGTGGATGAGTGAATGGTTTGAAGAGGATGAATGGATAGAAAGTTGGATGAAATGTGCCTTATATCCTTGTAGAATGGAGAGACACAGAGAGAGTTCAGCAGAAAGCAGTTGATACAGGTGCAATCAGTTGAACTGATTCTTTGATGGGGCCTAGATGAGCAGCTGGAAGTTGATACAGGTGCAAATCAAGTTAATTAGTCCATTGTGATGTCATCAGCCTAATGTTAAGTCTATTGGGATTTTATAAAAAGTTAATAATTAATAGTTTAAAAAGTATAAAAGTTACAAAGATGAAAAATACAAAGCCCCCATGTCCTACGCAACATAGTTTGAATGAAGTTTCTACGTTAAACGGTTGAAGCTGCATTAAAGGAATTATCCGGAGTAAAATGCACTTTAGATCGATTTACGGATGATTGGGAGTACATACGTTGAGTTGACATCCAAATCATGTCATTCGGATGTGTTTTAAGAAAGTTCGATGTTACCGTTTTTAGTCAAAGCTCGTTAGCGTGGAAGTGAGAAGGGCATATTATTTCGCTTGTTTTTTTTTTTTTTTTTAAACGGCGACGAAATTGTGAATTTCCAGAGCACACTTGCAACCGACTCCTACAGCAGCAAAGATGGCAACTTTTCCGGAAAGGTGAAATTAATTCTGGACTCTCTATCCGACCACATAAAGACCTCGGGATACTTCGGTTTGGCTTTAGGATAGGAAGCCTAGGAAGAACAGTACAGTGCATTTTCATGCACTGTAATAAGAAAAAGCCTAGGAAGAACAATAATGTCCCTCAGTATCTTATCTGTGTCGTTTTCCAATTTTAGTCCTAGCACTTGACACACCTGATAGTTGAAGCTCCTGAAGTTAGTAACTTTTTATTTTTTTTCAGACATGGATGATAAAACAGAAAAGACAGATCTAATGTTTTTAAGTTGTCTACAGTACTGGGTGACATAAAATTGTGGCATTATGGGCTAGGCATAACAAAAAAATGGGTTTACATGCATGTCCTTCAAAAAGAGTAGGCCTAGGCTAATTAATTTGGTATTTTTATGGAAATTGCCAAAGGAATATCACCGGGCACCTTATTCTCATTGAGTAACCCTTAAGCAGACAGCAAAGAAAAAAACACAGTCAACAAAGTCAGGTTTACCAAGTTACTAGCCTTTTGCTCCCAGACTACTAAAACCCTGGAACCGGACATGATCAATCCCTGCTAATCAATAAACTTGGAGTAGGAAGAGATGGGTTTTAAGTAGCCCTATAGAGCTGGTAAGTCCCGCCCTTTGCTGGACCTCTAGATTGAAAAATCGTTAATGCAAGTGAATGTGAGAAAATAATTATTTTCTGGTCCCGTTTGAATTTTGCCATGAATGTGAACATATGTTGTCTGTGAATTTTTAATATCAATTTTCGTGTAAAGAATGCTACAATTGAGCGGGTAGAAGTTTGATGCGGTTAAACTTTGTGTGAGAGCACTTTGTGGACTACAACTTTCCGCTAGACGACAGATCACTAGTTTCCCATAACAACCATCAGTTGGTCGAGATGTAGAGGGTTATTAAGATCGACTTTGAACACAGTGAACCATACAACTTTACAATCACACTGTATCGTAGTGTTAATGTGTTGAGTGAAGCTAGACATGTTTCAAATATTTTTGTTACCATGTGTGTTTATTCCTGCCGTTACAAAAACTAGCATCTCAGTTAATGTTAGCGATTAGAGCTAGCTCACGTCACAGGCGACATGTAGTCTTTCTCGTTATGTCTTTTCCACAACTGATAGCCGAAGAGTCATATAATATACTGTCAAACTCGTAACATGAAAAATTATATTAAAAATTCACAGACGACATATGTTCACATTCATGGCACAAATCAAACGGGACCAGAAAATAATTATTTTCTCACATTCACTTGCATTGACGATTTTTCAATCTAGAGGTCCAGCGGAAAGGGCGGGACTTACCAGCTCTATTAAAGATTGTTAAGGCGGAGCAAGATACTTCGTCGTAGTTCATGTGTATGGGCGCGAAATGGGGATCGAATCCTGTCTGCATAAAGAGGCGTGCCGATGACGTATTGACGAGCGTAAGTTGCAACCAAGGGGGCAGGCGAATTCCCGGAAGTAGAAGAATCGACGTAGGCTGGAGGGACCACCTCTCTGCTAACTCCCATAGAAGCCCATTCATTCTAGGATTTTTTTGAAATACCATAACTTCATATAACATATATCCTGTGCTGATATCGTAGCTTCTGTGTAATCCACATAAACACTACAAAGGCAAAACAAACTCCACTACCTCGTCCGTAACGTTGGTTACCCGTAAGAAGAATGTTTTGCTTGTTCAGTTGGAGGGAAGCTAGCTTTGACGTAATCTCTCTTTCGCGCCGTAGGGAGATAACCGTATTGTTTGGATAAGAAGCTCAGTCCACCTTACTGTCTATGACGGTAACTCATGAGCAAAACCTAGCATACACGACCGTATGTTAAGGTAAAGCATTACACAGAGGCAACCTAATAATAATAAAAAAGTAAACCTAATTTTTTTAAAAACGGCACTAATCATTTCAGAGGTTTTCGATGGATTGACCGTAGGTCGGAAAAGTGTAAAGAAGATTAGCTTCAAGACTATAACTTTTTTGTTTTGTTTTAGCATGTTTTTGAAGATGATCATGTATGGTAGCTTCAACATTAACACGACTTGGTGAGGATGATATTAATAATAATACATAAATAAATGTTTAACTTTGATTACTTTGAAGGCGAAGGAAGTGTGAGAAGAATTTCTGTGTATCTATCATATGAGTTACAAGATTCAGTTTGATGGCTAACGTCACGAAGTTAAGTGTGAGTCTGTGCAGTACTGGGGGGACCAACTGAAAAATCGTTCTATTTGACTCAGTGCCCTCCCATTGAAAACGACGGAGTCTGTTCGTCCATTTCTTTTACTGTCTATGGTTGCAACCGGCCAACAGCAGCGGCATAAATAACCAGCGCACACCTGATATAAGGTTGATTTTCTCCAGACTGGATTGCTCAAAAATGCTAAAAATGTACCTGAAATGTTCAGAAGGGTTTGAGGATCATGAAAATGTGCCCGAAATTCACATTCCTAACTAGCCTAGAAATCTAGACGCACCCTAGCGGCAGCAAATTAATTTGCTCAGCCTGTACGTCTAGTATCGAACCATAGGGATTTCTATTGGCTTAGCACCATGGATGTTCTCCAATCACAGCGCTCTATTTTGTTAGAGAGTCTTAAGGCGTGCTTAACAGGATAACGACAGTCCTGCGACTGTGAACAACAAGGAAGGTGGCTATGGCGAACGAAGAGCGGTTGTTTGAATCGGCGTTGGCGTCAACTTTGGAGGAGTTGGACTTTTTCTTTGAAAGTTGAGCAACACAATGCACTTAAGTCATTACTTTCGAAGAAGGATGTATTTGCCGTTTTGCCGACCGGATACGGATATGGTCGTAGCGCTGGCCTATTGCATGCCTAGGCAGTTTGAAAGACAATTCTCTGCCCGCCCCTTGGATTAAGCGAGGTGAATGGTTCGATGCCAGACTATACATCTCAATGATATAGGATGGCCCCGCCAGGCTAATTCCTAACTCTATAGAACCTAGACCTTAACACATGTGGTGAAATTCTGAGCTATGCCCATAGACTTCAATGGAGCAGTCGCTGCCTCTGCTCTGCATAAAGGGGGATTTTGACCCCCCCCCCCCCCCTCGTGCGATCCGGGTTCCCGGAAGTGGCTCCTGATGAAATATCTTGCTCTGCCTTAACAATCTTTGGCCCTATGACCCTTGCAAAACCAAGTTAAACTTGAATTTCACCTCTACATCATACATTACGGTACATTTACCCGGAAGTCTGAAACAAAAAGTAGCTTAATGATAGTCACATATGAGTGTTTTGCTTCTCACGACTGTTTGTGATTTCATTATAGCACTGATTTCTTTGTAAACCATATTATAAGCTTTACTATTGCTTTGATGACCTGTACCAATATCAGTGTTTTGTAACGTAAGGCTGTCCCACGTGTCGCCTAACTGACACATGCAGTGGAAGATTCCCCGTCCATTAGCTAACGTTAGCCACCATAGCTAGCGGTGCAGTTTTTAGTCATCAGTGACAGTGATACTGGTCGACACAAAACTTCGGGGCAGCGTAGTCTCACCTTCCTGTCACCAGTCATTATGAGCGAATATTTCTGTCTTTCAGACTGTGATGTAATTGGTTTCGATTTGGACCATACCCTATGTCGGTACCATTTGAAGGAGACCTCTAGGGTGAGTTTGAGTATGATTATTATATGATAGCCTACTCCTCTTGGAGACGCAGGCTTTTATTTTTTTTTATTTGAATGAGAACTCATTGAAGCAATCAGTCAGTGAATATGCTGCATAGCTCCCTATATTTGACTTAGATTAGATTCGTGCGCTACCAAATTGAGTATGCTAGGTCTGTGCATTCTCGTACGTAATGATTTGGTCAAATAAGGATTTCAGATGGCCTTTTTATAGGCATCACAGAATCAGCTCCTTGCAAACATAGCCTCACTGCTCGCTGCAGCAGTATCGGTTGTAGCAGCCTAGACTACTACTACTAGGCGATAGTATGTGACAGGGTTTAGTTTGTATGGCTTTCATCATCCTCGTCTCATATTGTGCAAAATGAATCATATGTGGCCTATTGCGCTACTCACATATATGACTTGACACAGCACCATGCCTTATGTAACTGAGTGATGCTCACTGACCGTTTATCCTTGATGTTGAACATTCAACCTGTATGTGATGATTTAACATAGCCTGTTCGCGATTATCAACCTTCAGATATGTTCCTATGTTGCAGCTTATCTATGAAAGCTTTGCCAGGTATTTGGTGGAACATAAAGGATATGACCAAGATCTTTTGACCCTCAGTCCCGCCACCTGGGATTTTTGGTGAGTTGGCTTTGTCTCCTTTTCATCTTAAATTGGATAACAGGCTACCGAATACATCAGTAGCCTATGTGTGATAATAACACGTAGGTCAAGGAGATGATGCACAGACACCGCGTCACCAGTCATGCATTTTAAATGAGTCTGTCGTGACTTGACTTCGCAGAGCCTGAAGTTGTTAAGATCAGGTGTAGCCTGTAATGAAAATTGAAAATGTCCTTAGCGTCAACATGAAATCTCTGGTTCATTAACCCCAAATCAATGTATTTTGTTATTTATTATTTTACAGTTTCAAAGGTTTAGTGTTGGACCTCGAAGATGGAAACCTTGTAAAATTGGCTGCAGATGGAACTGTTTTGAGGTATTCAATTATTTCTAAAAGTTATTTTTGATGTAATTGATTGAGAATGAAAATACATGGCTGATTATTTGGGAGAGGATACCTGTGATTAGGAGGTGCATGCATTATTTTTTTTTTGTCAGATTATAATTATTTGTCATTGTTGACATTTGGCACATTAATATGGCACTTCACCTTTTGGAGAAGGGATGCTGCTGCTCCTATAGTTGATTCCCTTTTTTCAATCCAGGGCAACCCATGGGACACATGACCTTAGCACAGAAGACTTACTGAAGCACTATGGTTCAAAGAGGGAATGGAAGCATTTCAATAGCCTTAATACCTCGTACACACGATCTGGTGCAGTATTGTTATTATGTTATAGCCATTTATTTCAAGGGCCCTAATTTAAATAATGTGTATGTGTGTGTGGGGAGGGGCAAAAGTGTAAAGTCTAACTAAAACTTCCAATAATTACTTTAATTACTTAGTTAACAGTGTTTATTGGGGCCACTGCGATTATAAGAGACCTGCGTTTATTTCAAATTAAGCTCAGGCTTACAAGGTTACGTGTAGCTGTAGCATGTAACTGCCCATTTCGGTCAATGAGAAATAGGCCTACAGTATTCCTAACAAAAGACTAGGAAACACTAGATAAAAGCATTAAAGAAACTTCTGCTGTCTTTGTCAAGTTCAACTTCAACGGCACAAGTGAAAGCAGGGCTGCAAAGTCACCTGGCCTTAATGTTAGACTCCCATGAGTTAACTTAATAATCATTGTTAGTGATAAACAGTGATATTGAAAATCCAGGTCGAACACAATTCCCTGCAGTTGTTAAGATTGCACGAGCCTTTCCTTGTTGCATATAATTCCTCTTTCAGCAGTGGACGATTTACAACTCCTCAGACAACCCCCCCCTTTCAAACCACCGTGTGGCCCTTCTATATAGTTGAAGAAACTACTTTTCCCAAACCGGTGCTATTTCAATTTTTAAAAAGAAGAAAAGAATAGAACTGCTGTATGCACTCTTTTGTATTAGTCATGAAAAGTGCATTTAATTTCCCCGGCGTTTATTTCTAGGACCTATGGTCATTGGAGACTTAGCTATTATTGGAAGTTTTACCTTAATTTAATGACAAGGCAAAACCTATTTGCTAATCCAATACAATGAGCAAGATCTTAAGCTCAAGCATTGGTGGATTAGCTCAGTGCTCCCACACGCTACACAATAGCTTTAGTCCAGGCACAAGACACTTTGCTCATTGAGTGACTTTGCATATTGTTTAAATTAGGGCCCAACGTGTGTTTCTTTGGGGTTAAATATATATTTTTAAGTATTTTCTATCATTCTCCAGCAAAATACTATTTCTATGACAACTACTTTGACCTCCCTGGAGCACTACTCTGTGCAAGAGTCGTGGATATGTTGCACAAGGTAAAGCCCAAGGATGTTTAAATGATGTTACAGTACTTCTCCTTAAAAAAGTTGTTATTGTTGTTTGAACACAACAATTCATATTTTGTATTTTTCATTGGTATTCATTGGCAAACTTTTCACCATTTACAGCGTGGTAATGAGGTGACATCTGACTTTTGGAAAGACATGATTGCCGCTATTGATCACAATTACAACACATCAGCATTTAAAGGTGAGTTAGCGTGGACTTTTTATATTCACATTTAAAAGTCGGTTTTGCAGTTCTGCAAGAGAAACCATCAAAACAGAGGTGCATATAGATACGTAGGGCAGCAAGTGGCAAAGCATATGTTTATTAAAGAGAAACTATGCAGTATTGGCAATTTCCTCACTGTTTTCTAGGTTTTTGATTCTTTTTCGCTGGCTCTGTCATGATGAATGTCTGAGAAACACCATCGCTACCTTGTTCTAGCCGGTGCCTGGAGTGTATGTGTATTTAAATGCAGTAAAGCAATTCGTTACACTCGTTATACTTCCTGACACTGAGGCCACCGGCCCGAAGTTGCAAGGGTGGTTTTTCCGGTCACAGGCGCAAGGGGGGAGCGTGACAGCCACCATTCATCCCGAAAAAAGTCATATAACCATTCCAATGACTCCGAAGCTGTTAAGTGAAGGAAAATTAAGCTAAAAAACCTGCATAGTTCGCCTTTAACCATTCTACTAAATAGGGGTTTCACGATTCTCCAAATCCTCGATTCGATTTAATTTTCGATTTTAAAGTCACGATTTGATTTTCGATCTATTTTAATATTGCTATTAATGCATTCCTTATATGTTATTTACTTTTTTTGGCCTTTTTCAATTCTGTTTCAGGGGGGAGGTTTTTTTTTTTAAACCGTTCCAACCGCGAGGTTGCAAACTGAACAAACATTAAACAGAGACGTGAACAAAGTGGAATTATACAACACAGAATGATAATTTCATTGTTTCAGCACACTCTCAAGACCCAAGGTTAGTGTTCATGGAATATGTCCTAATCAATGTGCAGTTTAAGCCCTAAGGTAATTTTGGACTGCAACTAGATCATCTTTTCACTTGCTTAGTTGAGTAGGCTAAGTTAGTGTTAATTGACGTGAATGACAAAATACTTCCACACCGGTGATTTCAGAGTAGCAAGAGGGGCTTCGATTTTCGTCCGGTTGATGTGTATATTTTAAGTGGCTGCAGCCTAAAATTAGAGGAGTGTTGACGCTGCAGTTCAGCACGTGTGTGTGCGTTTGTGCGTCTTGGCATACATGCTGGACGTGACATTGGGGGAGTGGCTGCATCGTCGATTCTACATTTGAGTTCAAGATTGAGATGTAATTTTGATCGATTTCGATTT
Organism: Alosa sapidissima; assembly: GCF_018492685.1. Taxonomy (NCBI): domain Eukaryota; kingdom Metazoa; phylum Chordata; class Actinopteri; order Clupeiformes; family Clupeidae; genus Alosa; species Alosa sapidissima. Next base: position 3,930,643 of record NC_055962.1, on the reverse strand, counting down.
AAATTCGAAATCGTGACACCCCTACTACTAAAATGGTATTAGTACGTTTTTGAGTGGTAAGGGTTGTGGGTGTTAGATTACAGAAGTGTCCTTGAAGACAGTTGATGACTTATGGTAAGAAGAAGGAGACTGATCAGTTTGGGAACTAGAATATTTTTTTATTTCGGTCAATATGTTGTACATAATGTGATCTTTTGATATACAAAACAAATGTTGCATTAACAGACTTGTCCTTCATTTCTAGTAATTTCTGCTTGTCATATGACATCTAGTTACAATTTTACAAAATTTCTGCCATTTAGAAGTGAACTTTTCTATTATACATGTCAAGATTGGCGTATCTCACACTAAAGCCAGAAAACAATAATGAACAGGATTTTAAACACATTTTAAACAATACATATGGATGGAAAATCTTCATGTTACCATAGAAGTGTACTTAACATAGTTAGGCTTTTGAAAGGGTCTTGTGGAATTTTATGTTTACTTTCTTCAGCAAACCATTCAATATAATGTTTTGGGTACACCTTATAAAAGTGCTCATTACTAAACAAAATTACCTGCACTTAGTGATGGTGATTGCAAATGTTTGTTTTTTGACAAACTGCTCTTTGATGTTAAAGTTTGCTGTTTTGTTCAGTGTCTGTATCACGTTGCGGCAATTAGGAAACCAGAGAAAGAGCAGTGAACATTATCAGCAGCAAACACGCCATTAGATTCCTCATCAGGAACTGCGATGTAAACTGTGTCATGAGCGTGCAACTCAAGAACAGCACTTCCAGACATTTGATCCAGGAATCCCTTATTATACTCGTCATAAGTGAAAACCACTGGCTGACCATTTTTGTAAAGTGCAACCAAGAGATTTGCCCCATTGACATGCATATGGTAAGCAAAGTAATAGAGTCCAGGGACTTGGCAGGTAAAGATTCCAGAGCTAGGATCATAATGTTGCTCACCGTTGTACAAAACGGTCTCAAAGGCAATAGGGGAACCTGCTGGTGGGTAAGCCCTGGTCAGAACAGCCGAAAAGGCAGACATTGGGGCCTTAACCAACTCATGAGCAACAGGCATAACCTCATGGGATTTTATTGGCATGCTCTTCTCATGATGGTAAATGACCTCACCTGGTGGGCCAGGGGCTCCTGGGGGTCCAGATGGACCTGGGAGACCATCATGACCTCTGGCACCAGGAGGTCCTGGTGGCCCTTGAGGACCAGACATTCCCTTAGCAATGACACCTGCGGGCCCAGGAGCACCTGGGGGACCTGGATGACCTTTAAGCCCTGGGATTCCACTTGGACCACTTGGCCCAACTGGCCCTCTACCCCCTGGGAACCCATTTTCTCCCCGCTCTCCTCTTGGTCCAGGTGGTCCTGGATGCCCCTTAACTCCTTCTGGCCCCTTTGTACCTGGAATACCTGGTGCACCAGTATAACCCTGCTCACCCTTTTGACCTTGATGTCCCATATGACCTGTAGGGCCAGTTGGTCCAACAGTACCTGGAATACCTGGCTTTCCTGTTAAACCTTGATGTCCCTGATCACCCTTAAGACCCTTTGGCCCTTGAGGTCCCATGCCTCCCATATCACCTTTAGCACCCATAGCACCTTGCTCTCCCTGAAATCCCCTAGCTCCCTGAGGACCAGCTGGGCCTATGGGACCAATAGCTCCTGGAGCACCTGTAAATCCTGTTGGGCCTGGCTCACCTTTCTGCCCTGTTGTACCTGGAGAACCTGGTGCACCTCTGTCTCCTGGAATTCCATGTGGCCCTGGCTTGCCAACACCTGGTAGACCTGGAGACCCTGGCTGTCCGGCAGGTCCTTGTGGACCTTTAGGCCCATGTTGGCCAGGCATGCCAGGGCTACCATTTACTCCAGATTTACCTGGAGCGCCCACTCCTGGAGGGCCAGGGTGGCCTTTTAAACCTGGTTGACCAGGAGTTCCTGGAATACCATCTCTACCTGGGCCACCTGGCTTTCCAGGATCACCAGGATGTCCTGTTGCACCTGGTGCCCCGATTCCAGACTTTCCAGGTGGACCAACGGGACCCATTGGTCCCATTCCACCTGGGCCACCTGGTGAGCCTGGAATGCCCACACCTCTTTCACCTTTTTGACCTGGCATTCCTGGCATGCCAGGTGAACCAGAAGGTCCCATTCCACCACTTGGTCCCATTGGCCCTGGAGATCCTACAGGTCCAGGTTTTCCAACAGCAGAGTATCCAGCAGGTCCAGGGGTTCCAGGGCTACCTGATGCCCCTCTAGGGCCCATTGCACCTGGAGGACCAGCATGTCCTTTTGCCCCAGGAAGACCATTGGCGCCAGGCTTCCCAGGGGATCCTGGGTTACCGGGCTTGCCAGTTGCAGAGTAGCCGGGTGCTCCTGGTGGTCCAGGGGGACCCTTTGGTCCAGGGTGTCCAACGCCACTTTTTCCAGGTGCTCCAGGGGCTCCGGGGGGCCCTTGTGGTCCAGGTAATCCAGGGCTACCTTGAGGTCCTGGCTCCCCAGGGATAGCTAAAAAATAGACACACAAAATTACAATGTGATGTATGGACATACATTGCTGAAAAATACCATCATGGTCCTTTCAACTGCATCACTCAAATTTACAGTTTCCATTTGATTGAAATTAGTGAGTTCAAGCAAAGATCTGCAGCTTTCTGTGGATAAAATATGTTCTAAGCATGTGTCCCTTTTCTTCAGTTAAAGCTGAATCCCCTTTGAGGTTAGATGAAGGTGTCCTCTTTTTGTGTACTGGTATTGATGGCCAGTGCTTTCATGCATCAGTAGGTTGGATAAATTGATCATTCCATTGTCTACTCTGCTAGTTATCAGTCATCTCTCTGAGCTATGATCATAGTAGGTGATGGTGTATTTTGTTGCATACTTTTCTAGTTTTGATGTGGAAATTCATTTTCAGTATACATTTTTTTTGTATGAGCATGTTGAAGACGTATGATGCAGCATGATCTTTTTATGTATTTCAAAAATCTGACTCAATGTAGCTTTAATTAGCAACAACATGGGATATTGTGAGAAAGTCATTTTAAGGATAAATAAGAATTACTGACTCCAGATTACTGAATTCTGGCATGAAATGTATTTGCCCTGCTCTTCCGTGGCACTGTCAAGTCATTTTCATTCCTGAGGTAAGGTCATTACATAACCTTGTGTGACCTCAACTGTGTTTGGAGCATGTGAAGGCTAAGCAGGACATATGGCATGTCAGTTTACAAGCCAAATGAGAGCAGAGCTACACTCTTAGTATGGATTTAAAAAAAAAATGTTAGAACTGAGAGCATAGAAATGTTAAATCAATATTCAGTTTTAAGTATGAAAGCAACATTTAAATGTTGTGTTTTCTTTCCTTTATTTCCCCCCGCCCATCTCAATGCGATGTATTGCAGCACATATTATATTAATATTCAGCATTCTACTATAAAATACTCCAAAAAACAGTTTGGAATGTTGTGCAGCTATTGTGGACTTTTTGTTACACCCAGCTATGTCTCTTTTGTTTTAGACTAGCAGTTGAAGAACCTAATCTACTATTTGAGAGTTAGAAATCAGCAGGTTGCTAAAAGCCACCATAGCAGTGTCGGTTGCCAGCGGTGCTTCCCCAGCTGTAGCCACAGCTCATAAAACTAACCAGCAATGACGGGGGCAATTTTCAAATTTTGATGTTGTGATATCCTTGTTTATTCTTCAAAATATAACATCAATCAATAATTCTTGACCATTAGTAACAGTTAATATATAATAATGTCAAATAGCATTTATTCAGTAATAATATAATATACTATATTTCCTGAAAAAACGGTTTGCTTGAGTAAAAGACTTGCCCCTTGGATTTTTGTAATTTACTTTTTGGATTGTTTTGGTCTAAACTGTTGTGGCATAATTTAGCACCTCAAAAGTGGTTTGTTTTGGGTGTGCCTAGCATGCCATGGTAACATCTGGTCTGGACAGTTTTCAAAAAAGAGCCTCAGCTGACCCTAGGAAAGACCTGTTTAAGTGTTGGCATGTCACCCGTGAAAACCACGAGTGGACTTTCATGGAGAATGAATTTGAACTTCTAGTCTCTTTTTATATTAATTGCACCTTAGTTGACACAATGTTCAGTTTTAAGTCACTTTTGGAGCCACAGCTCTTAAACATAGACAAAACGTCCTGTGATTAAAGTGTGTGAATCATACAGAAAAACTGTGAAGGTTGTGGAAGTGGTGTAAGCTTCTTCCGTTGTACTCTCTCTGACCCATAGATGGGAGTTTGTGGGAAAGAGCCTTAGCAGGAACGGGTACTCACAGGCTATTGTTATCTCAGTGAGTCCAATATTTCATGATCACATTTTCTCTGAATCGTCAGATCAATATGATTGTCTCAGATATACAGAAGTGTTTAAACCATATATATTAATATAATTTCACCTGTGGAGCTATATGCATCTCTCTGTGTATTATAGGAAATCTGCTTGTCAATGCATGAGCAAGTCCAAGTGAATAAGTAATGAGGCAATATGCTACATGCAACAGTACTCATAGGTATCATATACATGAAAGCTCATTTGAATTAAACATATTAATTGGCTTCTTCTGCTGACCTTTTTTTCCTTTTTGCTTATTTGGCCATTGTTGTCCCAGTAATTATAATTACAACTTAATGAATAAATATTGTATCTTGTTGTATTCACTTAAATGACATTCATTTGGCACAGACAGTAGTAGTAGTCTAAATGGCAATTTTATCTCCTTTTGATATAATCTTGGGTCTACTTGTGCTGTTTTGTTTGTGTAGACATTGAACATGCCTGCCTGTTTAGCATGCAGCAAATATGCAGTCATATCCTGCAGTGAAAAACGGTGTCGTTCAAAGCTGATGTATTATGGCCCAATCAAATTAGATGGTACAGTAATGTCGTATTAGTCACATTGTGTATAAGACGCAGGACTGTGTGCAAGTTACTTATGCAAGTTAAAAAAACAAAACCATATTAATACCATGTTAACTGCCCCCGTGTATTAACCACATAGCTGAAGACATTTTGCAAAATGAATGTATAAGCCACGGCTAATACTTGGGAAATTACGGTAAATAAAATATGCAGACATACGGTGGGCCTTGACTGGAGGTGGAGGGTGGTGCTTCTTCACTTGGTAGTGGTATCTTTCTGGGGTGGCCTCTGCCAAGGCCACCACCAGAAGTAGAACGCAATTGAGTCGGAGGTCCATCCTCTGAAGCTAAACCTGGAAGATGTAATAGAGCCAGCACAGGCTAGTCAACTTCTCATGGTGCTGCAGCATGAGCATGATTGTGAACTTCAATTTTTTTTTTCATTCTGTCTGCTGTACTGATCAAAACACATCACAAAAAATAGGAGCAGACGAAGAATAAGTCACACTCGAGGTGACACAGAACACAGTATTCCATCACTTCCATCACTCACTCTATTCAACCCATGTATGTCTTTGCATGCATTCCTCTACAAACATGATCTACAGATTTGATCTGTAGACACACTCTTCGCCTTATAGGATCTCATGAGCAAGGTCACATGAGATGATCAAAATCATGCAGGTCATAGAGAAGATAAGGGAACACTTACCAGAAGGTCTGGGCTCCAAAATTCAGAGGGGTAGGACTCGGGGCTGCTGTCCCGGGCTGTGCAATAAATCCTCAGGTGTTGAGTCTGTCTGTGGAGCTGCTACTGTTTTGATGTGAAGTCATACGGGTATTTATATGGAGTCGGCCTCCAGCATCACCCAGCATCTACCTAGTGCTGAGGCACCTCCCTTGTGTGATGTCAGCTTCAATGAGGGGTTTGTTGTCCCTTGTGAAGCCATGCTACATTTTGGATGGCTTTGTCTAAACTTACACTGAAAAAAAATATATAAAGGTATTTTGTCAGTGACTTTTTGAGGCTTTCTTTGAAAAAAAAAAAAGTTGTTTTAAAAAAAAAAAAAAAGAAATCGTTTTTAGTTGTTATCAGCCCAGGCAAAAGTGTGTTGGGAGAGGACAATTGTGTACATATACTTGTTAAAAGTGTCTGAAATAAGTAAAAATGGAACTAAGTTAGAAATGTGTTGAGTTATCAGTAAAAGTTTTGTGAGGTCTGTAGTTCATATGAAGAATATTTGTCAAATATATATAGATGTTTAATTAGAACCAGTTATACTTTTGCAAACTTCTGTGTTAACATATTAATTATTTTTCATTCATCTGAAAGATATTAAAATGAGTTGTCAAAATCCTATGCTAAGCAAATTTCTATTAAAGTTGTTATTTGTTCAAAAAAGTCTAGCATGTCATGAGACTGTTTTACTGTATGTGCAGTACTGCAAAGCAACAGCAGGGGGGATAGTAGAGATCTTTCAGTTTCTCATGGGAACCAGTTTCCACAGTTGCTATTGTGGTCCTAATGTAAGCTATTTTCAGCATCTTAAAACCAGTACTTAGTGCCAAACACTTTCAGTAGGTGGGGATCTTTGAGTATCTAGTTATTATCTATAGCCACCTTAATCAGTTTAGTCCTCTGTGTCTGCTTTCGCCAAACTGCAAGGAAATATTGACCTGCTATCATTGTGCTGTCATCCTTGTGTACACACCCTAAAAATGTGAGGATGTAATAATACTCACTAAAATAGTAATGCAACCATTCTGTGGCATTAACCTTGTCCACAGCTTGTGGGAGTTATTTGTTTTAGTATGTGGTATCTGTGTGTGTTTGGGAGTGTTATGAGTAGTGGTTAGAGACTGGTTGCCAGAAATAAGTTTGTGGCTTCTCTGATGTTAATACTGGCATTTATATATCATAACACTTGCTGTCAAATGCTGAGATTGTCATAATCTTGTTAAGGAGAGTACATATCATTGTTCGTTCAGTAGTTCTTTTAGAATAGGCTGTCTAAAGTTGCACTGAATTGTGTCACTTCTGAGTGTGTTTCAGACATTGTAGCCACTTTACACTGGACATATGGATCATTCCCTTTGGCTGCATAAAAGCAAGAACAATTTTATCAGTCTTATCCTGTGTTGTTTTGTTGTTTTCAAATAATTTTAGAAGAGTCTCAGCCAAACAGATGAGGAGAAACAATCTCTGTCTCCAACTGTGCTTTTTGATCATGTGGCATTAGTGATTTGGCACGTGTTGCTATGGTTCCGGTGAGCCTTAATCGGTATGCTAAACATATTATTTGAAAACCTCTCCGCTTTATAGCCAAAAGCCAAGAGAACCACGGCCATCCTGAGGGAACTCCTTTTAAGCCAAATGACAGAGTTACATGGACTGAAGCTGACACTTAACAACATTGTAGACTCCAATCAATGCATCTTATAGATATTCTCCCTCTGGGCATATGTGACCACATAGAGGCAACTTGTTTACTGATTTCTCTGGATTTGCATCCTGTCACAAAAAATGCATTCCCATCTAAAAATAAACTTCCTGTGGGGTTGTGAGCCTGGCATAATCTCCTACATTATTCTGTGAATTTGAGTTTGGTTTAATGGGATGAGTATTGTACATGCAGTGCACCTGGCACACAGGGACCACATGTAAACACCTGCCACAAGCTTAACAAAGCAGCTTACTGGATCATAATCATGATCGCCTCCAGTTATCCCATTATAGTATCAGTATTTTCATGGTCCTGATGTTAGATTGCGTGCTGATATCATTTGGGATTTTGCCATGGGATTTTCTGTCTTTGTGGTTGTTAGGGAATTAAAGCAGATAATGGTTGTAACTGTTTTTGGGAGCCATTTGTGCCTTCTCATTTAGAGTATGATTTGCTTTGAGTTCTGGAAATAGAAAAACATTTTAACTCCTATGGTTTCTTTGTCATCATATTTAGCTCCTGTGATGTATTGTTTTAATTGGTAAACAGTGTTTCTCGTCACATATGTAATTCCATACAGTAGATACTTGACTGTGTTGTGTTCCTATGGTAACTGAATGGTGTCTATGTTAGTTTCCACTTGAGACAAGTGGAGCAGATTAGTGGTTGAAACAAGTGGGCCTTTTTCTTATATTGTAGTCTGAGGCTGGGCTTGTTAGACATACAAAAGAAATGGGGGTAGGGGTTTACATGACAGTCACTTGATTTCCCAGATGACTTTTGCTTCAGTAATGCTGCATCTCACACTATAGTCTGAACATCTCTGCTACATTTAGGTGTCATGTAGCACCTGGCCATGTTGATAAGGTGCCAAAACCCTCCTGAGACATGTTTGTCTGTGTTTAGACTCTGTCCTTCCTTTAACTCTCCTGGTGACTTAATGTTGTGGCACCACTTGTAGGGGGGAAAAAGCTAATTGAAGGTTAAGGTGACTGATTTAGCCACCAAGACAAAACGTAGCAACTATACATAGCCTGTTCTTTTTTCTCCTACGTGGAAGTTGAAGGGAATACAGATTTAATGTTTTAATAAACCAAATGGGCCACTAAGAGACACTTTCATTTTATGATTGTAAGGAGTGATAGTGGTGACCCACCAGGATGAGTTAAAGTTCAATTACAGACACCCAAAGACAAACGCCTCAAATCATTGCCGGAAGTTTAACCATCATGAGGCTTACAGAAAAGACAAAATTGTTGAAGAGGCATAACTGCACACAAATTTGGTTTACTACTTCCTAAAAATATCACTCTACTGGAGTTTAAGGCGTTTTTGAATTAGGGATATAACGGTATGAAAATTTAACCTCACAGTTATAGTGACAAAAATGATCATGATTTTCGGTATTATCACGGTATTTTTGTTCAATGAAGTGTGTCATTATGTTCAGAAAGCACTGATAGGCCTATACAACCTAAAATAGTTTCAAAAAGAGTCCTGTTCACTTTTTCATGTTTAATTGGCTATGTGCTTATAGCTTAACTTACCCTACCATGACTTGGAGGTTGCAATTACTGTTATTTGGATCCAATGAGTGAGACCAAAGTAAGTGTTTGAAATGAAACTTTAGGCTACTGTGTTCTGATAACGTGAGTGGAACGGATTAAATGTGGACGCAGAGTGGCTAAATGATACAGTGCACGTTTTGCAGTGAAAATGTTCCGCCTTTTAAAATCAGGTGTAGCCTAATCCGAATCGCAGTTAAAACCATCAATTAGACCACAGAATCAGTAGGGTACCAGTTTTGCTTCATTGTACCAGGCCTACAGTATGTCAAGCGGGCTCGGATGAAGCTGGGAAGGATTAATCACACGGTTTCAACACCACGGTAATCAACCGTGATAATTATGATATTTCAAAAGTAAACGGTAATTGTTATCATCAACATTTTATCACGGTTTATCATTATACCGGTAATCGTTACATCCTTATTTTGAAGGAGTTGTTTAAGTTAAGTTTTGTTTTGTGCTCAGTCACAATAAAGTTATATTAGTCATAGATCTTCTTCAGAGAAGTATTGCATTGCCTACTTTGTTTGGCATCATATACTCTGTATAAAATCTCCCTTAGATTAATACATAATTGCTGTATATATCAAGCTATGGAATTCAGTCCAATTATGCGAAAGGTTAGTACCATTGTCTGCAGACTAGTTGGTATTTTTTTGTTTGTTAAATATGACATGTCATTGCTGCACAAGGACACCAAAACTGCATCAATTTTGGCTATGCTCAGTGTAGCAGTAAAGCTGTGATCATGGTTGAATGACCTCCAGCTTTTTTCTCTCTGTCTGTGTCAAGATTTCATATAGAGTCATTTCAGGGTCTAGCCAGAGCTAGAAGATTTATCTTGTTTATGCGTTTCCCTGGTTAATGGGCACTTTACCAAGTTCAGAGTTTGGGGGAGGAAGTTCTGCCCACAAGCAATGAGGTTGCCCGTTTTGAGGGCACCATCTGGAAAACGACCACTTACAGTTGGGTTCTCACTCAACCTAAGAGGACATGGGCTGACCAGAGTGTTCAGTCTTTTTCCTGATTGGTGACCCAAAGTATACGGCTGTGGAGGTGGTGTCAGGGTTAGTGGTGACTAGCAAGCTAGGTGTTGTATGCCAAAGCCACTGTCTTGAACATTACTGTGATGCTTTTCTTATCCTTGTTGTTGTTTCTCTATATGGAGGGCTTTTTTTAGACCAAATTGTCACCCTTTCAAAGTGATTAATGTGGAGAAAGGAGTTGGGTGTATGTAGGTGCCTGAGATTCACACATCACAAACAGCAGAAGCAATTGCTTCTCTCTACCTCCTTTGTAAAGAAATGCAAGAGAAATGTGACATTTCCTGACAGGGTGTTTCTAATAGGTCAAGGATTGTTTGATGATTTTGTGCATGACATTTTAAAAATAATCTTTGTTTTTTTCCCCTTGGTTAGCTGTTTGGACATCGCCTCGTTTCATGCCTGCTGATTTTGAGCCTAATTTTGATTCCTGCCTCCTGTGCTTCTTGCTCTATACTGTACATTCTCCATTCCTCAGCTTTTCAGTCAGTCCGTCTGACATTTAGCTCAGGATGATTTTAATATGATTTGCTGCAAAGGAGTTGTGCACCAGTGGCCTAATTTAGCCCTGTGCTGTTCTGTAGTACAGGATTACTCTACAAGAGGTACCTTTTTAAATTCCGAAAGTAGGAAAAACATAGCATTTTTGACTGGAATACTTTTCCTGGAAGTTATTTTCTCTGTCAGTGGTATCAAATAATCTGTGCCCAGTGTTTTTATTTTTAGCATGCCATTGGCAGAAAATTGACCAAACTAAAAATACTTAATTTGCACTGTGAGTGTTTTGACATTAGAATGATTTTGACAACTGAAACCCAGTTTTTTTTTTAAATGATGTGTTTTATGATCCTGATATAAGCCAGAATAATTTCGCAAGCTGTAAAGCTTTACCATGGCTTTTGACCTTTAGTGGACTGTGTATAATGTTTACTGTATCTCTATTTCTCTTTCTTTCCTTCTCTCTCTCTTTCTTTCTTTTTTTCTTTCTTTCTCTCTCTCTCTCCTCTCTCTCTCTCTCTGTGGCTGTGTGTGTGTATGTGTGCATGTGCATGATTGTGCTGAATGTGTAGGACAGCCCGAAAAAACTGAGAGAATGTGTAGGAGGAAAGACATGGAATTTCTCGCCTACATGTTCATTTTTGACAGTTGGCCTCAAGAGTTCCTTGAACATTTAAAGATAGTGTAGAGATCTCTTTGGATCCCTAAATAGAGGTCTCTTGTGTCCAAGAGCCATCTCTGGACATTATTTATGGCTTTGAGCTGTTGGCTGTTGGTGCAGCCATTGTGTTTATAGGTAATTAGCAAACTATGTGTGGAATCAACCCTTTTATTTATCTTCTCCACGTCCTCAGCAGCCAACAGTCAAAGTCGTAAGATGATGACCATATAGTATGTCTCACATTTCAAATGGACTGTGGCCTTGTCAGGTTGCAGGTGGCCTTGTCAGGTTGCTGGTTCAGCCTTTGAGTGAAAGAGATGCAGCAGTAGGAAGCCTGTTCTCTGGAATTCCAGGACCTTCATGACCAACCTATGAGTGATTATCTCAACTGTGATATATATTGACAGAAGAGCCCCTGTTAACTTCACTCTTTTGTTCCTGTAGTGTGTCTCTTTGAGAATGCTCTTTTAATTTGAATTTGATGCATGTACTTGAAATACCAAAGTCCCATACCAAGTCATGCAGAAAACAGAAGTCGTTTTTTTTTTTTTTTGGTGTTGCACTGACTGCTTTTATTACAACAGTGTAAATGGTGTTGGATTCGTACCACAAAACAAAATGTATGATGCCGTGAAAAGGAAACACACAAAAATAACTGTTAGACTGCAAACCCAAACAAGGACCTGTAATGTTTTGAAGCTGACAAAGTTGTGTCCTCTGTGAGACTGCAGAAGTGTACCATGTTGACATTAAAAGGGACATGGCCTCCCCAATTATAAAGGCTTCAATTATCTATCCCCAAATAAACCAATAGCTGGCTGCTCACAGTAAGCCTTGTCCAACCATCTTGGAATCACTCAGGCCCTAAAGCAGGCCACAGGCTCAGGCTCTCTAACCATCAAGTATCCATCCTCCCAACTTAATAATTATAGTGTGACTTCATAAAGTGGTTGTGGCCATTTCAGTATTTTAGCACAGAGATTTGCAGAGTCAAGAGATTTTCCTTTTCGAGTGCTATTTAAATTTGTTTATTATACTCTGGTAGTTTTTTTAGGGGATGTCCTGTTCAAGATTGTAAATATACTCAATTTAGCATTTAACATCATCTTTGACAACCATATTAAGCCAAACTAGTTTATACACTAAAATAGTTGTTTACCACATCCTTCCTTCAAGTTTACAGAAAAATGTCTGATGCTAGAAGAATAACCTGTTAAGACCCTGTCTGCTAAAATATAAATATTTTAAAAGTACATGGCTGAAAATGTTTACAGCAGCGCAGTAGTTGTGTTGCAGAGTTTCCATTTAATAGTATTTTTTTATGGAGTTGGGTTGAGTGGGGAAGATGAAAGAAAAGGCTTAACAATACGTCAGCAGCCCTGCCACTGGGTGGATGGAGTTTTTCACTGGCACTGCGACATTTCTAAATTTGGGTTTATTTTATGTGTATGCTTTCAAAGTCTTTATTGCAAAAGAAAAGAAAAAAGTCTAAATTATTTTGTCAATCTTCACATCTAACAGATTGATGTAACCTCAGTGCATTGTCCAGTTTGTGTTCCTGCCTATTAGGAAAGGAAAAAATCTCCTTTGTCTATACTATGTCTCCTAGACATAATTGAGCATAGTTTAATCAGTATGAGATTTTAACCATGTTCTCCAATTTCTTATTTTGAACTCCTGAGAAATAGCCCCTCTTCAGTCTCCGCTCCCTTTGAATTTCTTTCTCAATCTATTCATATATCTCCTTATTGTTTAGGAATCAGTGAGCTGTTTTATTTCTTGTGAGACAAAGAAAATACATTTTTGAGACAAGAATCATTGATGAGAAAATGCTGCTCTTGTGGTATGTACATTTTGGAAATTAGCATTTCATCCATAGACTATGATGACTATGATATCAAGACCTTTTGATAACTGGGCAAAACTGACTTAAAATAGGTGCAAGTGTTGTTGTTTTTTAATTCATGAAGATACATTCCCAGTTTATCTTTCTCCTAGCATCCCCATTTTAGCTTATTCCGCTCAATTAGAAACCAAAGGAGTGCACAAATGTCCGACCTCAAAGCCCAAGTGGAAGCGACACACATAATTATGGCATTCTTTGTTTATGTCTTCATTTTCTATTTCTATCTACCTTAGGCATTCCATGTGGCAGAAGAGGGGTCAAGATGGTGGAAAACTGTCTCCCCTTGAGTGAAACTGCAACTATTTTGCAACTGAAAGTCTGCATTGTTTATCCACCAATTAGCAAAGTGATGTTTGTTTCAGCTAAGAATGTTTTGCATTGAAAATGTACTGGTCTTTTTATTGGGTATTGGAAAAGGGGTGGAGATAGGTGATGCAAGTGCATAATGTTGAATTAATTTGATATAGACTCAACTAGATCCTAAAGAATTATAATCATTTTTGCCAAAGGCCAATACCTCTGTGCAAGTTTTCAATAACGAAACCATGTCTTGTAAGACCACTGCTATGCAAAGTTGTTTCTGTGAAACATTAGCCTGGCTAGCGCCACCACTTCTCAATGAGACGTGGTCTGGGAACCAAATGTTCATTTTCTCGTATTTGAAAAAAATGCCCAGATCCGTTTATTGGGTGTCACGGATGTCTATCAAATGCGTCTGTGCATAGCTCATCATCGTCTTGCTTTCCCCCCTGTTCTGTGATTGGTTCCCTATCTCAGGCGAAAATGTGCTCCATGGTCTCCAGGCTGCCTTAGCAGCGTGAATCAAATCGCGCGCAAGGCAGCATGGGAACACCCAGGCTAGTGAAACATGTGAAACAACAACAACACAACAAATAAGCCATGCTGTTTATGTATGACAGTGTTAAACAATTGAAGCCACTTGTATTTGAGCGATTTTTGCTAATTCTTCTAATTATTTTAGTTGAGGCATGTCCTCAGGTGCTGATATATTGGAAACTAGAGGTTGTTTCTGTAGAAGAAGAGTGGTATTGAGAATTTAGTTTATCCTAAATAGCTTAGCATAATAATGTACAACATTTACAACTTTGTATCTGTGGGATTACCTAGGCAACTTTTAAAGATTGTTATCATTTGGTGATTTCATATGGTGAACTGGGTTATGCTGTGGAAATTGTAGCATTTTTGTGTCTGTCTGTGTTCATGGTGTATTTGCAGTAGGCCCCACACCCCACAGTGTTGATAGATTAGGGGATTTGCCCAAACCCCAACTAGATTGCAAAAGTGATGTTTGACAAGTGCATTTATCATAGCAACTGGGTCAGTCAGTAGACAGCCAATCAGTATCGCTATTTGTGTAAGGATTGTGTACTCTTTGTGTAATTATTTTTTTTTATTTTTTATTTATTTTTTTTTTTTTTATGTGGTGAGCTATATGGTTCACCTATTGGTGGATTGATGTCAGTTTAGGACGAAACCGTTAATTCATAGTCAGTGTCAATTTCATAGCTTAATTCTTGTCTGGGTGGGAATGTACACAGTTGTTTGTAAATAGTGTGGTAATTGTTGTGTTTGTGTTTTGGTCTGTTAGGCCTTAGGTTGTCATACTTCTAAAGCATTTTCTACGTTTGTTTTGGGAGGTATTTATTTGTGAGGAGGAAGAGGTGAAGTTTGTTTTCCCAAACTAGGCAGGATTTCATTCTGTTTACATTTGTACGGTCTCTCTGTAGTTTTGTCATGCAACTGCTGTGTGTTTGTGTTAAATATCAACATGGTATGTTTTCGCCATTTCTTGCCATTGATGGTGTGATTCTCCCATGCATTTAGCAGCCCGTCTAAAGTCTGAAAATGAAGGCCAATGATCTGTTAATGAGTTGTATGCCTTTCTTGTATAATAATTGTGAAGTTTGGCAGCAGATGAAGGGGCTTGTGCGTGTACCCACCCTTCATTTCCCTCCCTTTTTTCAATGGCAGTATGTGTGTTTCTGCTTCATGTGTTATTTGCTTTGCCCCTAACACTTAAACAGCACAGCCCACGATTCAGTTGATTGACTGTGTGTTTTTACTGTTGGGGAGAATGGCTTATTCCAGAAATCCGATAACAGTGCACAGATCACACTTGTTACGTTCCAGTATTTTATAATCCAGGCTGTCATGGTCAGTTCCAAGGAGTGTGTTATAATGACACATCTATGCACAGCAGGCTATAATTTGACTGAAAGTGTCTAGTGGAGAAGACTGCCTTTGTGATGTTCCTTTCTTGACGTTCCAGAATTATCATTCCTGTTCTTTTATGGTTTGCTGCTGTCGTCACCTACAGTACCTCAGTATGCAATTGTAGAAGTTTGCACTTTGTTTTAAAAAATCCTTTAACTGAGGCTCCTGCAACTAAACACAAATCTCTACCCATAGGTGAAGGATGGGATTCATGTATATAGCTTCTACGCAAACATAACTCCTTGAAATGTCTCCTTGGACATTTGTTGGCCTTGTTTGCAATTGAGTTTGCACAGTCAGAATTCTATTTCTTTCTCTTGGGGGAACATTGTGGAAACACTGTCAACTTTGCTTCTAGGGCTACTGAATATTCGGCGGGTAAAAAAGAGATGACTCCCCAGGAACTGCTGCTGGTGGATGCCTATCCTGCATTGTGTTTCCTGGACCCAAACTCGCAGCCAATAAGGCAGGGGAATGGGAGGCTAAAACCCCTCAGCGCTAGCGTCTATTGCTAACACGTCTTTCAAGGAGTCAGGAGGGAGGTTTAGTCAGTGTACAGTGCTCTACTGGCTGACTGATGTTACACTCACCCCCCAAAACATCACTCCCATCCGGTTCACGTCACCATTGCACCCTGTGTCGTGTATACACACTCGTCTGGACTTGGACTCGCATCCTCAGAGGCTCAGAATGGGAGGCGGGAGTGCTAACAAAGCCCATGGTGCTAGAGTGTGTCGCTAGCACGCCTCTGACGCTGTCGGGAGGGAGGTTTACTCATTGTGCAGAACCAGCTGCCTACTATTGCACATGGGTCAGACATTTGGACCACTTCTTTAGCTAATTTAGCAAGGGAGACTTAATTAGATTTCCGTGCATGTAAACCTGTGTTACTCCTTTGAAATACATGATTTATGACTAGCTGATGTCGTGAGCCTCTAATCTAAGATATCAAAGACCGATTGCAGACATTTTACTTATATGTCTCTGTTTTGTGTAACACCATTTTAATCCCCTGATGGCTTACATGGAGATAAAATAAAATTGTTCATCATTACTGTTTACAATAGAGATTTTTAACCATTTCATTTTATTTTATAATTTTATTGCCACACAAGAAACAAAACAGGGAGTTTGACTGGGTGAAATGATGGGGAATAGGGATATAATATATACTTCTTAAATGTATTTCCCACATTAATTCTGCATTATGATTGCATTACGGGGATCACAGTAAGATTAAGCTCAATTGCATCTAATTCGAGGTTGGGAGTACTAGGCTTTTGGAGAATGCTAGACCCACCCAGGCATACTGATGTCTAGCTTGGGTTTGTGTAATGACAGATGGCTAAGTCCACACTTTCCCCTCAAAGAGGGCATGACCGTGCAACTGGCGTCAGCGGCTCCCTGCATCACCTCACATGGGTATCCCAGAAACCACTCTTGTGTTTCTTCATTGCCATGCATTGTTCATTTCTCATGTGGCCAATTCCTTTATTTGACTTTTTGTGTGTGTAGTGGTAGTCATTACAACAAGCATCAGGTCAGTTGTGGTAAGGCAAAGTTATAGATAGTAAAAGAAAACACTTAACCACCCAAATTGCAATGTATTTAGTGTTAACCAGATCATTTCATCCATGAAGGATTTTTACTTTAAATTAGAAATAACTCTCCTTAATGTTTGACAACTATGATAAAATGCCCCTATTTCCAGTCTGGTCTTTCCCCAGGGCTTTTCATTATGTTGCGTTGTATCAAAGTATGGTTGTAAAAAACTGCTCTGTGCCACGTTCACTAAAGACAGAAAAGAAAGGAGAGAGACTCAGAGATGGAAAGTGAGTGGTTGGACAAGAAAAGAACAGTTTTGATGTCAGTTTGTGATGCTGAGTCACCAAACAGGGTCATTCATATGGCAGGCCACTCCAATGGAAAGGTATAATCGTGATCCGTCTGACTCGTCATAGCAAGGCAGGCAGGGAGCTTGTGGCCACTCAGTGGGCCTGCTGGCGTTTTTGCAAGTGCAGAGTGTCTGCTGTGGAGCTCGTCCTCACAAAGAGACACAAAAGTTTGGAGGGAAATTCTAGAGCAGACAGACGGTCACATGATTTGGGCTTGACCACCCCCAATGCAGGGGGTGCAGGTGGAGCACCATCAATCAAAGAATTGACATCAGAGCACATCTTATACTTATTGCCACCATTGGTCATAAATCCTGCCGTTTGTCACACTCAATGGAAGAAAATATTGGCTGGTGCCCCATAGGCTGCTCTTTGCGGTACTGTTTCTAAATGTGGCTTGATTTTAAAGATTGAGTGGTTTCCCCAATGTGAAGACATGTGCAGAGTGGAAATGGGTGAAGGTTAAGTAAGGTAAGGCGTTTTTAGAAAACACACACAAGATTATAGTTCTCAGTGTGAGGATATGTGCTTCATTGACTCTGTTTGCTGAGCATTCAACCGTTGTGCCCGCTAAATGAGTACATGGCCCTGGATTGGCATAAGAAATGTAGTCACTTGAATAGAGTCGTTTTAACTGAACTTAGTCCAACAACTTGTACCTCTCTACCTTAGAGGTGTTCTGCGATCTTCAGTAACATTATAGGAGTTTTTGGTAGTATCAAGGCTTCAGCTTGGGCTTTGGGAATGATGCAAGGCAGTTAGCTCTTTTTTAGCCCTGCCTGTGGTTGAAAATGGTTCTAGTCTGGAGGATAATTTCCTGTTGATCTCTCCATTCTGTGATCGCTCTTTAAATGGGACTGTGTTTCTGCATGGTGTGCCTCTCAGTCTGTCTGGTTGAAATAAGGAAGGCTTGTGGAGAAGCCTCCCTTTGACATGAGACATTGGGACAGTCTCCTGTATCCAAGAGTTTTGGTTAACAGAACGTTTGGGTGTGTCTGTTTGGAAGAGGGAGTTGAGGGAGCTTGTCTCTTACGCAGGTGAAATTGCTCTGATGTTCAGTAGGACGTTCTTGGATAAAACATTTTTTTTTCTGTGAGAATGGTTTAAAATAATTTCCTGTAAATGCTTCTCCACCTTCAAAAAATCGTCAGCAATTGTGGGTGGTCAGGGAAATTGCCTCTGTGCTTTACAAAAAGTGCAAATGATGTTTTTGTAAAGCTGGACATTTTTTCAGCTGTGATTCTCATGGAACATGCAGTCCAGTTAGCCGGGCAGGATAAGATCTGCTGTGGAACGTTGTCCACCCAAAGACTGCCGGCTCTCCTTCTCCTCTCCTCCCCAAATGCGTGCCCCTCAGTTTTGACAATCTTTTGTCTGGGAGGATGTTTCAGGAAATAGGAATAGAAAGAGACTCTGCAGAAATGACCCTCAGTCCCAGTAATGTTATTTATTTGAGAAAATCTCATTAAATCAATGAGAGTAGATGGAAAAAAATGAAATGATTATTATAACTAGATGTACCGCAGAGCGGTGCAAAATATGACCGCCGCCCAGTCCAGCACATTTTTTCTGAAAGGCCTATATGATTCTAACTGTCTCACTAAATTGCATTATCCACACTCAATTCTCACTGGTATCTGCTAGACAACAAGTACCAAAACATGATTAGTTTATAGATTTCACATGTAAAATTCATTTTATACAACCCCACCCCCATCTTGCCTGTTCATAATTCTGAGAAATTCTTGAATTGTGTGCATGTGTGCGTGCACACGTTTATGTTTATGTGTGTGTGTGTGTGTGTTTGTGTGTGCGTGCTTGTGTGTTTGTCTGCGTATGTGTGTTTGTGCATGTGCTTGCATGCGTACATATGTCTACTGTGTGAGTATGTGTCATACGTATGATTACTGTGAATGTATGTGTGTGCGTGTGTATCTGTTTATGCACATGTGTGCACATGGAATGGGTTAACATGACCCCTGGAGGTAAACATACAGAAAAAATTGGTCATCCTAGGCCCTACGGTTCTCAAGATATTCACAGAAAACTGTGTCTGCCCTACCCTCCTTTCGGGGGGTCCAGTCCAGCGGGGGGGCTACAGATCAAAACGAAAAACGATGGTTCCATGCTATCCATGTGGGGTTACATGCCCACCAAGTTTCGTGTACCCAACATACAAATAAAAAGGTGGACCTCCTAGGCCCTACGGTTCTCGAGATATTCACAGAAAACTGCCTCCGGCCACCTACAGGCCAGTTGGTGTATAGTAACATAAATTAATTTATTGTGTGGCCCCCCATGAATGGAATTCCACGAAACTTGGTGTGCATTCAGAGGGTGTCATAATGATCCTACACTTCCAATTTCGTGCAGTTTTGACTATGTTAGGTCACAGATACCTGCGATTACAACACCTCATTTTTACTTTTTTGTGTTTATCTAGGTGGTGCTATACATGAAATGAGTGGTTATGGAATGGGTTGACATGGCCCCTTGAGATCAACATACAAAAAAAAATGGTCCTCCTAAACCCTACGGTTCTCGAGATATTCACAGAAAACTGTGTCTGCCCTACCCTCCTTTCGGGGGGTCCAGTCCAGCGGGGGGGCTACAGATCAAAACGATGGTTCCATGCTATCCATGTGGGGTTACATGGCCACCAAGTTTCGTGTACCCCGGTCTTTCAGTGTCCCGGGAATCCTTGACGGAAATTTGGACGTGCGAAAAAGAAAAAAAAAAATCTGACTAAACCTATATGACCGCCGCTTCGCTGCGCGGCGGTCATAATTAAACACTAACCTGTGTACGTTGCATATCATTTTTCTTGCAATTACGTCAGCATATGGAGCTCCAATAATTTATTAATTGCTGTGACATGTTAAAACCTTTGCATTTGCGTACTGTATGTGTGTGATGGAGAGGAGACAGATAGAGAGACGAGAGTAGAGAGGGAGGCCACATGAAATAGTGTAGAGTGAAGGAAACTATAAACATCCAACAGCACCACCTGCTGGACATGCTGTGTACGACGGCGTATGACATACTGCATCATTGTGACATTTTTGGCAAAATAGATCATAGTTCTCTATTGATTTCTGTTCGAGTTTCTGCAAGATTATTCCTCCAGGTTAAACACATCCGGTCCAGTGGGCAAGGGGATAACCAGTAACCTGACTGATTTTTTTTTTTTTTTTTTAAATCAGGGAAACAGTTTTCACATTACATTATGTGCTTACATAATTGCAAAAGGTTCTTGACTGTTGTAGAAAGAAATGGCTGATCTTTAACGCAATATCTATATTGCCCATTATCAGCAACCATTCATCCAATGTTGCAAAGGCACATGCTGTTTACTAATCTGATATAATTTTAAAAGGCTACTGAGAAAACATTGGAGAACCCGTTTGCAACTATGTAAGTTAGTTAGTTTATTTGTCCTTACATAGGAAATTTGTTTTCACATACCATACAAGCCTCACAGACATGAAATACATAGATACACACAGTCACGGTTCTTCACCCACCACCCACCATCCTGCCACCACATACCCCACCCACATACATCACAACAGCACACGAACAGCACATGTACATCACATTACACAGATACAAACAGGAAAACCATCACCAGTTGACATTACAGAGGAATGAGGGCGGCACAGTGATCCATCACCGCTGTGATCTGTTGTTAAGTGCTGCTATTGCAGAGGGCACAAAGCTTTTCCTGAAGCGTACTCGCTTCCACTCCATAGCCCTGTATCTGCGTTTTGATGAAAGCAGAATGAAGAAGGGATTGAGGGGGTGGGTGGGGTCATGAGCGATGGGCCGTGCTCTGTTCTTGGTGAGTGTGCTGTTGAGGTCAGATAATTTAGGGGTGGGGAGGCCTATTGCTTTGGCTGCGGTATGGTTGATGCATGTGAGTCTGTTTATGTAAGCACATAATGTAATCTGAAAACTGCTGCCCGATTAAAAAAAACAAAAAAACAATGCAACTGATCTCAGCTGGTATTCTGTCTATAATGTAGTGGAATGGACATTTCTAAGTGACCCCAAACTTTTGACCAGTAATGTAGTTGTTAAATTACAACTTCTTGCATGACCTCTAGGGGGCGAGAGCTTGTCATAGAGTGTACATCTGACAGTGACTGGCAAAGATCCACTCAGCACATGATATACTCACTTAGCTCTACAATTCCATTGCCAAGCATCCTCACTTCTGTCATATGTGGCTCATAGCAGTATCCTCTCATGACAAACAGCATTGACAAGCTCTCATCATGGAGTCAGCAGAGAGAACACTGCATTGGTAGCAGCACTATGCATACTAGATAATTAGGGTAAGAACTATAGAACCTCCAGAGACAGTTAAATATTTACTTTTAAAAATTTGATTATCTTCCTGCTAAATGACAAATGTCAGTCAAATTCACTGTCCATTCAATAGTAAATCATTATTTTGTGTCTGAAATTTACCATCTATTTATTTATAAGTATAGATACTCTTTTGATCCCTTGAGGGAAATTTGCATTTATCTCTGCATTTATCCCATCCGTGAATTAGGGAAACACACAGTGAGGTGAAGTACACACTAATCCGGAGCAGTGAGCTGCCTGCTACAACGGCGCTCGGGGAGCAGTGTTTAGGTGCCTTGCTCAAGGGCATTTCAGCCATGGATGTGGGCATGGGAGAGCAGTGCTCAACCACTTCCCCCGCCCACATTTTTCCTACTGGTTGGCCGGCAACCCTCCGGTATCAAGCCCGAAGCCCTAACCAGTAGGCCACGGCTGCCCCTAAGAATAACATAAAGAAAACACACATTCATTAACATTTCTGTAAATGTGCAAGTGTTAGCCAGCCAGCTAATTATCAATTGTAGTCCTTTGGCAAGATGTTATGAAATCATCAATTAACTTGTTCTTAAATGCCAAGTTAATAATAATCAAATATATTTTACAAAAGCACATGAAAAGAGCAATACAGGACTGGCCATCAACCATGTAGATAAAAACAAAAGCACATACACAAGGAGGAGCACACAAACGTTCACACAACCCTCACAGATCCAACATAAAGCATCAACAGACACTCCTAGAATGTTCACACAGCCACACAGTGATGATAAGACATGTGTTTTCTGTCTAATACCTTGAGAGCTTGCTTGTAAAGTGAGAGAATGGTCTTCAGAGTTTTTGCCTGAGTCCAGCTCGTCATGCAGTTTGTTAGGTGTGGATGATCATGGCATTCATGTACAGTTTTGCTGTTGTTGTTGTCAGACAGATTCTTATATATCTAACATTTGCCAGATTATATTTCGAAGTTTGCATATTCCTTCGCTTGTTTTTTGAAAGATAAATTGGAGTCAAGAATAATATTTACATATTTAATATGTGGGACTGTTTGAATGATCTCCCTTTGGGATCATAGTCAGATTCAGTTTCTGTTTCTGTTTTATTAAACACGTAAACTGTATTTTTGAGTGTGAGTCAACCTGCCATTTATGCACATGTGTCATTGTTGCCACTTTTATCAGCATTTGGCTGGTGACTGGTGCTAATTTCAGTCCCTGCCTACAGACTTTAGATGTGCATTTCATATTTTAACAATGATGTCCACTGGATTTATCCCTTTTTAAAACACATGAAACATAATCAAGAAAAAGCAATACTCCAATGGTTTAATTGTGTTTCGAACACAAAATGTCTGTGTGAATGTGTGTGTCTGTTGTAGCCTATTTGCATTGCACTTCATATGCTGTATAGTGCATTAGTTTAGATGCAACTCCCAGAGTTGTCCAGAAGAGGGCATCATTTCTGCCTGTACTTTACCATCCTGTCGTGACTTGGCAAATGACTAATGCAGTCGCTTTGGTCACAACCTGAATTAGAGAGCCAATATGTCAGAATGAATATAACATAGTGTATGTGATACATTTCTAAACAGATTGTTTTGTCATTTCGAACAGGGCTAAGTGACACACATGTGGTTATGGATACATTGAAATATCCATACTTGTGCTTTTTTTAGTATTTTTTGCACTATTTTTGGGCCGTCATTCCTCCCGCAAAGCCATGGTTAGTTCTATTATTTTGAATTGAAGGTTTTTTGAAAACAGTGTCTTTTTATACAGTATATAGTCATCTGGATTCAATACCATATGTGCTCAGTTAGCTGAACTAGATAAACACTGATCTAATGAACTGCTGAAAATAATGTATAATTAGAGTTAGAATGGGGTCATCAAAATCCTTCATTGCTTGCACCTCATCATCACAATGTCTTCACCATATCATTGTTCTGTTATGAATGTTGCTTTAAGTGGTTTTGCTGGACAGTGAGCTACTAATCCAAGGCACAGCCATCTTTGATCAAGGCAGATGATGACGTTCCCGGAATGGTTCAGCTTCTAAGTATAAGTATATATACTTTTTTGATCCCGTGAGGGAAATTTGGTCTCTGCATTTAACCCAATCGGTGAATTAGTGAAACACAAACAGCACAGTGAGGTGAAGCACACACTAATCCCGGAGCAGTGAGCTGCCTGCTACAACGGCGGCGCTCGGGGAGCAGTGAGGGGTTAGGTGCCTTGCTCAAGGGCACTTCAGCTGCGGCCCACTGGCCGGGGCTCGAACCGGCAACCCTCCGGTTACAAGTCCAGAGTGCTAACCAGTGGGCCACGGCTGCCCACTAAAAAAATTGTGCAGTCGAGATTCCCACATTTGAGGAATTCGCAGGGGTCAGCACTACCGGACGTGCAATGGCCGAGCCTCGCCCTGGGCAAACAACCTTCCAAACAACCTTCTTCTGTTATACTTTTTTGAATTATACATTTCACATTTCACATTGTTCCAGGTGACAATATGATGTTAATATCTATGTGCATACAATAAGATAATTTCAAAACAGTTGATACATTTAGCGGAATAATCGCATTACACAGATATCACATGAATTGTAACACTTCACTCAACACTTGAACAACCCATTATATCAAAATAATGATTTCCAAATACAATGATTACCAAATGCAATGATGTAAAGCATTCTTCTGTACGTTTAGCCGTTCCCAAGTAATCCGGTTCTGAAATTGGCCCGTTCGTCCAAACTTTCGAGCTCCATTGAACTGTACAATGTTAAACTCATGCTAAACAACCTTGTGATCCCACACCATGGCAAAAACAAAGGCGTACTAGGTAACCAATTTTAACGTAAAAGCGTGCTTTTTTTTTGCTTTCTTTTATTAATTGTTTTTTTATTTTGGTATAATGAAATAATTAATTGATGCTATAAATACTGTATGTATTTATCTCGCCGTTGCATTTCTACTTTAAGCTGCCCACTAGTGTTGAAGTGTACAGTATTTGTTCTGCCACCAGAGAGCAGTGTTCGTAGAGGAATCATCTCCCATCTCTGGTATGTGTGTTATGGGGGGTTTACTGTGGAGAGTGCTCGGGAACACTCCGGCTCCAATCAGAGCATTTCTTTGAAGTCACAGATCAGTTAAAGCTGAATCATTTTAAATGACTCTAGTGATTGTGGGGAAGGATTCACAGTTCCCTGAGCTTCAGTGTAGAATAAATCCACAGATTTAAGTTTGGCGTCTGCTGTGTCGGAGACCTTTCTTGCTTCCTCACCACCACCCCAGCTCATCCTCTCACCCTCAAGTGGCTGCCTCTCTTTGCATCCCCGTGTACCACATGCCCACACCACCATGTCCACCATGTTTGCAGCTAGGAGGCCACGTGCTTGTGGTGCAGAGGAGTGTAGGAGACTGTGTGGTAATGCTGGTGAGTGTGTGGTAGTGTACCAGGTGAGCTCCAGGTGGCCTCCTGTGCCTGTGCTGCATGGTGCTCATGTGGGTGTGCTCCCTGCTCTCTGAAGCCTTTTCTCCCTCGACGTATGAAAATAGACGTGTCCCACTTCTCACATACGGTCCACATTCTTCCTCCCCTGTGTAAACCCCAACGCACTTCCTGTGCTGGTAGCTTTATGTTGTTCGAGGGAAAGTATAGCTTCGCCTCTTTTTCATGTGTCACTTCATCTCTAATTAATTCCAAATGTTGACCTCAGTTTTACTTCACAGGCTGCCTGAGTCTGGTGAGGTAATGTCATCGAAAGGCTTAGGGAAAATAGCAGACATGTATCGACCCCTGTAAGCCATATACCGATTTTTCACAACGCGTTTTTGTTTACCCTTGGTGAAATTTTGGTTTTGTAAAATACTTTTTTAATGTCCCATTTGTGTGAATGAAAGCAAGGATTAAAGCATTTTCTCATATTTCCTCTTCTAGGCTTCATTGGTATTGTTTTCTTAACAATTAGAGAAATACAATGGCTTTAGAGTCACGTGGGGTATGAACTGTGAAGTGGAACATCTTCTGCGTATTCTACTCTAATGAACTCAGTGGGTGGATGACTCATCATGCTACTCATAAGGGAGACTCAGAGAACAGTGGGATTCTGTGGAATGTGGGATTTGTTGGTGACTGGAAATTGGCCATAACATGTCTGAATAAGCGAAGAAAATGATTGTAAAATGGCTGACTGAAGTAAGCTGACCAGATACATGGGTATGATGGTTTTGAGTATCCTGCAGTCAAACAGCAAATGGTAAGGCTATTAGAGCTCAGTGAGTTACAAAAGTAGACCCTAGCTCCCTGCAGTGTCCTGCATCTGGCCTACACTTTAACATTCTCTTAAAGGCAGCTTCACTGTTATATATGTGAATAGATTACACCGTAAATCTCTGTAATACCATAGGAGAAATACATTAGCTACTCTTCATATAGTGCCTTGAATTGGCTTGATTGTGGGGATTTTTATGTATTATGTATACTCATATATTCAGCACCTGCTTGGTTTATTTGGATTCTCAATTCTATTGTGTATAAGACTTTGTGATTGCTAAAAAACACACAGTGATAAGGTTAGTAAGTAAGATGCAAATATGGGACAAGAGTTCAGTTTTGATGCTCTTTGGCTGACTGGCGTGAGACACAGCACTGACGTTGATAGTTCCTTGCTGCTGTTTGCTTGTGTCCATCAGAGGATGCTGGGACGTACTTCCCCTGTGTGAAGCAGAACCCGGGCCGCTACCTGCAGCCCTGCTCGGACTCGGTCAAGGCCTGGCTGCGTCGGATGAAGGACGCGGGCAAGGTGCTGCTCCTCATCACCAGCTCCCACAGCGACTACTGCAGACTGGTGTGTGAGCACATCCTGGGGTGAGTCACCTCCTCCTGCACACAGCCCTCCTCCACCTGGGCTGAGGCGGTCATCAACACTTCACATCTCACACACACACACACACACACACACACACTCCCACCTCCCACCCGTAGCCCACTGTCTTTCACGCCACCACCACCACTTTGAGTGGTTGCTCTTGGGGCCCTGTCCTTTGCCTGTGGCAGTGGCGGTGTTCGCTGTGGTCTGCAGTCTGTTATTAGAGCCTGATCCCACTTACAGTCTTGGCCAGGCTCTCCAGCAGATGTCCCACAGACATGTGGGGTAGTTTATCAGCTCTGTAGCCCCACAGAAGCTCTGTTATATTAAAATGGCCCACGTCCAAAGTGGTAGTGTGTCCAGCAACCACCTGGCCAGAGGGTCTGCAGCTTGTGTTGTGACAGTGAGGGGGGACTGAGCATTGTTTGTAAGGGAGAGCTGCTCGCGAGCGGAACTCTGGAAAGGGGGAGGCGTTTGTTCTGGACGCCCGCTGGGCCTCTGCGGATTCATGTGGCACAAGCTTTTCCCTCAGCAATTTCCTGTCAAATACCCCGGCCTGGCCGCTCACTGCTCCCCCAGAGGACCCTGCTGCTGCTGCCGCAGCTGCTCCCAGTGTCCCCAGTGTCCCAGTGGCCTCTCACCTCTGGACACGGGCCACCTCACTGTGCGGGCGGGCCGGTGGAATGGGGGCACCCTGTCATGCTGGCGCAGAGGCCTGTTTTCAGAGAGCGTGTTAACAAGACGTGGAGACTTAGATTTGTGTCAAGATAAGCTCTGGGTGAAGTACAGGACTCCCAGGCTGGGTCTTGTCCATCTCAGGAGCTGTGAATAAGAGGGCTTTGTTCAGAGTCATACATTGGCCTGTATATGAACCTCTCTGCTGTCGCTAAAGCACCAAGTAACTATACCAAAACCACCTCCCCTCCCCCTTCCCATGAGGCCTTTCTTCTAAGCTCTCTTGCATGCAGCAGGCATGTTCGCCCCGGACCATGTGTAGGAAAGTGTTCAGTCACTCAGCTGGGTCCTGAATCTGTCAGTGAGGCACTGTTTTCCTGGAGCTTGTTAAAGGGCATGCTTCCCGGGAGAGGCCACACTTTCCGAGGTCCCTGAGGTCTGCTAGCCCTGGGCTAGCGAGCAGCAGCTGGGAAGTGTCACACGACCAGGCTGCAGCCACCTCACCTTTGCTGCCCTACTTTCTGACTACCTAATGCCAGGAGAATGTGCACATGTGAACAGCAGTATGCCATTAGCAGAGCTGTGCTGTTCAGTTTTGGGTTATTATTTCTTCTTCTTTGTCCTTCTTCTTCTTCTTCCTCCTCCTCTTTCCCCTCCTCCTCCTTCTCTTGCTGTATTGCCATGTCTTAAGTAATACCTAATCTTGAATCCTGGCAATTGCGGCAGGAATGTTTTGGAAAGTCAAAAACGTATTGCACTTATTCTGGCATTTGTGAATTTGAACCTGTTTCCCCTCCATGTGGCTGTCACAGCTGTGTGATAAAGAGCTTTATGGTCTTTCTCTCGTGACCTGACTTGGCTTCAGCTCCACCTGCCAACGTAAGCCTGCAGTGGAAACATTCTCTTTCCCCTTGACATTTTTGTGAATTTCAACTCTGGGAATAGGGAGCCATTACCCCGCTGCACCCATTAGGCAGCTCCACTTTGAGGAAAAGCCCCGGAGACAGGATGCTACTTCAGCGGTCCAGGTGCATTTGGACGCAGAACTTTAAAACAACAGCCTCGCTTACCCCTGAAGGGCTCAGCATGCGATCTCCAACCCCTTTCCATTATGTTTATGTTAGACACATTCCTGCTGTATTTTGCTTTTTGCTCAAATCCACACTCTGTTTTCCATACAGTCATGAGCAGCAGTGCTTTAGTCTGTCCAAGAGGCTGCACTGGCCAAAGTGTGACCTCAGGCTCAGCTATGTTGAATAGTTTTGTACTGTGACTTTTTTCAGGAAAGACTTTGAGGAGCTGTTTGATGTCATTATCACCAATGCCTTGAAGCCTGGCTTCTTCTCACTGGTGCCCCATCAGAGGCCTTTCCGAACACTGGGTGAGTTGCAGTGAGTCCAGCCCAATGACACTACAATCACTTCTATAGATCTCTTTATGTTGCAGCTGTCCCACTTTGTGGAGACGCAAGGGAGAGTATAAACTAGTGCAACGGCAGTGCATATGGTGTGATGTTAGTATGTGGACTGTGTATGTGTTGTGTGCTTTATGCTGACCGGCCGTAAATGTAAATCCTCTTAGTGCTCCCATGTGTTGTGGTTAGAGGACCATAAACTATGTTATATTGGACCAGTCTTTAACACAAATTAGGTTTTGTTTGGTTGATATTTTTTGCAATTGCCTCTTTCGTATGTCTTCTGACTATTTAGTTTTTGAGTAGTGTGTTAGTGTAATGCAATGTCTGTTGGACCTTTTTACTATGCCTAGCTACAGCTCATGCTGCCATACTGTGGCCTATTTTCTCAAGCTGCAGTGCAGACCTTGTGAGAGGGATTACTGCACACTTTTCCTTTCTAGCCCTCTGAACTCTCTGAGCTGATTTTGGACGTTTCTGGGAGGACCACGTCCCAGAATTTCCTGTTTGAGAAGAAACATGCTGACTAAAGTGTTATTCTTCAGATAGTGTCCCAGGCTCAAGTATCCCCATCCGCGAGTGGGTTTGGCCCGCGCCGTGTTTGTCTTGCATCGGGTTTAATTGCAGCGTGAGCACTCTGTTTTTCTTCCCATCCTAATAATGCCACGCTGTGTCCCACAGGCTCGTCAGAGAGTTTTGAAACGAGGACGTCTGATTGTGCTCATTGTATCTCAGGTTCAGCGGTTCTATTCAGATTTGTACCGAGAGGCGAGCTCGGGGCTTGGCCAAGCCCCATCTCAGCTGGTGTTCCTCTGCAGAGCTCGTATCAGGCTGTCATTCTTGGTCGCTCCCCATCTGGACGGGCTTCCTGAGCCAGATCATGTGGAGGAGATGAGGCTGAAATAAGCAAGTCTGCAGACCGGTGACTCCTCTCCCGTCCACTCTCTCGTAGCGTCGCCACGCTGGCACAGCTGTCCACAGTCTTTGGTGGTCTGCTGCTCTGTTATCTCCTCCGTCCAGCGCGTCACTGCTTTGTGTCAATCCTCAGCTGACCTGTTATTCTGCTGCAGATATGCAGTGTGTCTCTCTCAAACAACTTCTCCACATGGCTCACAGGGGAATTGGCTGTTGTCATGGTTACCTGTACATTCCTCAGATAGAGATTTTTTTTTCTCTTTATGAACTTAGTTATTTCCAGTTATTTAAGCTGTTATTTTCAAATTGAAATCAGACAGATTGGATTTTGTTATGGAGCAATTTTGAAGTTTCAAAGTAATGTCAATTGTTGATTTATATGTGTTTGTTTATATGTGTTTGTTTTAAATACGTCTACGTCTTACTTTAGAGAGTGCTAGTTTACCAAGACCAGGTTCCTGTCCCAGCATCAGGGCTAAGGACAGAAGTGTAGATATCTCCTCTCTCTGGTTATGAGATGCTCAGACCTGAGGTAGAGATAGCTCACCTTGTTCTGGTAAACCCCATCAAGCAGAGACAGACTATCAAGTTGCGATGATAAGGGAAGATAAATTGGCAACATGCTTCCTTAGAAAGTGAAAGATTCTGAAATGTTTGCCTCTGTTACAGCACATCTGTAGTCATTGGTGGTTTCAGTAAAGTTTCTTGATGTGATATCAATTTGGGTAACTTGGTTATCTTACACTTTTGGACAGGGGGCAGCCGTGGCCCACTGGTTAGCACTCTGGACTCCGGAGGGTTGCCGGTTCGAGCCCCGACCAGTGGGCCGCGGCTGAAGTGCCCTTGAGCAAGGCACCTAACCCCTCACTGCTCCCTGAGCGCCGCCGTTGTAGCAGGCAGCTCACTGCACCAGGATTAGTGTGTGCTTCACCTCACTGTGTGTTCACTGTGTGCTGTTTGTGTTTCACTAATTCACCGATTGGGTTAAATGCAGAGACCAAATTTCCTTAACAGGATCAAAAAAAGTATATATACTATACTATATATACTATATACTAATCAGGGACTAGTGGATCAACTTTGTGAAGCTACTCTCTCCTACTGCAGGGAGAAGAAGAATAGACCCTTGTCCTGTGATTGATCACCGTCACTGCCTGAGTCTCCTTCTCTGTGGTGGTGAAAAATAATGTTAGTGTTGGGTTCTTGTTATTATATTAATGGAATAATCCATTATTCCTGGACGCAAGCTTGAGCCCATACAGTTTTCCCCCTATCACATTGGAATTTGGTTTAGTTTAAGAATTATGAACACCATTGAATCCAATTTGAAGTCCAGACCACAGTGGTTTCAATCTTTGGTTTCATGAAATGTGTTCAGTTCTGTATTTAAGCATTTCATTTGGCAAAAGACATGCCATCATGGAAAGGCCCACATGACTTCATTAGTACCAGCCTCATTGGTGTGGCCACACGTGTGCATGACCAGAGATGCCAGTGGCCAAAACACATGGCGGCACCACGACTAGACAGTAGCATATGAGGGAAAAGTCCAACACAACCCCACATTTTATTCAGAGTTTCAGAGTGTTCTCAGAAAAAGAGTTACATTTCTGGAATTTCCCCTTGGGGATCAATAAAGTATCTATCTTTATCTATCTATCTATCTATTTATCTATCTATCTATCTGTCTATCTGTCTATCTGTCTATCCATCCTAATCTAATCTACATGTAGTATGCCGTGGCAAAACTAGTGGAAGTGAATGGAGTGAATATCCATTAACACATTTGCCTTCCTGTTTTTTCATAATAGCAGGGCAAACAGCCTGTCCCAAATGTCGGCACTCTCTGTGGTTATGAAATTCGGCAGTAAACATTTGGTTCAAGTCACTTTTACAATAACAACTCTTCTCACATGCCGCAGTACTATCTTCTCATTCCATTCTTTGTGTGTGTGTATGCTTGGGCTTGTCTGTTTATTTGTGTTGGATCGTATGTATTTACATGTTTCTTTTCCCCTTTGCCACAGTGTGGATAAAATGTTTAACCTTCACAAAAATGTAAACTTGTTTTTCCATCCAAGAATGGATGTCATTTTTGGATAGGGGTCACTTCTCCCAATGTTGTTTCTATGGTGCACCAAAGAGCATTAAGACATACATATGTACATTTTTACCATTCACAAATTTTTTGACTCGTCAGTTCAATCTTGTTGCCTGTAAGATGAGTAAAGCAACATACACACACACACACACACACTTGACACTGAAAACAATACTTGTCTTGTTACGATTCATTAAAATCCAGATGCATAGTCAGTGGTCTGGTCTTGGTGGCTTGATTAAATGTGTGCCTTGTAATTAATTAAATGAAGTGCAAGTTTCATGACCTTCCATTTGGTTTATTTTCAAATGGACGTTGTTCCTGGGGCCCCCTGGAGGGTTTTCAAGCATGAGTAATACTCTGGGAGCTGTGTTGTTCAGTCCCTCTGTCTCTTATCTTGGCGGAGATCCATTGGAAGCTAGAAGTAAAGTATTTTGTGTGATTACTCACCAAAAATGTTCCTGCTCCTGCCAGACCCTTTGGGTCGGCTGACATTTTTCTTGCCATTCTCATCTGCTTTTACATCATGAACATGATTTTTAAGAAAAGGTTTCAGAAAAGTGCTATGAAGTATGAAGGCTTCCATGAGGTAACCATCACAGTTTACAGATGTAGAACCAGTATGCTAGTCAGAAGGCTGTGTAGTTGAGTGGAAAGTTTGTGTGTGTGTGTGCTATTAGTAGATTGTACTTGAAAGGATAAAAGTGTGTGTTTGTGTGTATGTCTTTCTGTGTGTGTGTGTGTGTTGGGTCATTAGTCATGCTGAAACAGAGCAGCGTAGAGAAACCCCTCTCAGACATGAGACTGCAGCAGAGTGAGCGGCTGGAGCATGCCCCCGGGGGAGGGGGGGGGAGTGCACAGGAAAGGGCTGAGCTGTGATTGGTCTGTTTCTAATCACCCGCTGCTGCTGTTCCGTACTCTTGTGATGGAATGGCTGCCATAATACTTACCAGCAGTTACGCAGGAATCCACCCCGAGTGGGAAACCCAAACCGTGCGGCTTTGTGTGTGAAACAACACTAAGGCCAGTAATGGGCAGTACTGGCCCTTATATTAGAATGATACATTCTACATTTTTTATTTCTGTCACTCAAAATGTTACAGTATGTTCACTTGCCCACCATATTTCTCCAAGCTACAATTCCAGCAATCCTTCAGGCCAGCTTTCTGTGGTTAATGCTGCACTCCAGCACCCATGTGATGTATCCCTTTAACATGTAAGACATAGAACTATTATTTTGTCTCTGTCTCTTAAGTAATTCTTAATTAAGTGATATGTGTGTTGCCATTTCAGTGGAGAATCATGCGAAACCTATGGGATGAGTTCAAAACTTTCAAATCAAAAGATACAGGCCTATATAACATTTTTTAAGCCATAGGAATGAGCCAGATAATAATTAAAAAAGGACGGTGATGGGTTAAAAACACACATGCTTATCTCCTCAGACCATTATGTCCATGTGAGGATTAAACATGACCCACTCTGAAACGTGCTGAAAAAAGAGTTGTTTTTGTATCACACTTTGGTGGATGACAGAGGAGGCATTGCATGCTTATGCAGCTGCTTACCGTATGGAGTCTGTAATGCCCTGAAGCTTCCCGTAGGCAAGTATTACCAGTAAATCAGAATTGAGCATTGTTGAAACTGTGCATCAATTGTACAATCCGTAAAAGAACATGGAAAGCAACATATTTCTCTAGTGTAAAAAGTTACTTTCTAACAATTAACAAGTTACTTTATTCATTGTAATTGTTAATTTCTCAAATTTGGTCCACCTTGTTCTGATACAGCTTTGATTTAAGTATATATACTTTTTTGATCCTGTGAGGGAAATTTGGTCTCTGCATTTAACACAATCGGTGAATTAGTGAAACACAAACAGCACACAGTGAACACACAGTGAAGTGAAGCACACACTAATCCTGGCGCAGTGAGCTGCCTGCTTCAACGGCGGCGCTCGGGGAGCAGTGAGGGGTTATGTGCCTTGCTCAAGGGCACTTCAGCCGTGGCCCACTGGTCGGGGCTCGAACCGGCAACCCTCCGGTTACAAGTCCAGAGTGCTAACCAGTGGCTGCCCCATTTGGATGTGCATTGGATGTTTCCTTTGAATAAGATATTGACTTTGGTTGGTTGATTGAGCCATTCATTGTGTCAGAAACCCTGTGTAGCAACTGCAGCACACATGGGGCTGTTAGGCCTGCAGGACCATTACAGTATGTGCCTGAACAGCCCAGAGGTGTCCAAACTAGAGAAGGAGAGAGAGAAGGCAGCCACAACCTCAGAGTGGGCAGAAAACTGTGGAGGACACTAGTGCCCAGCAGGGGAAGTTGAGTGGTTGCTCAGCATGGTCTGTGGTCACCCAAGGAGGATGAAGAATTAGGAGTTATTTTGCATCTTAGACAAGCCTACTAGTTGAGTGGTATTTCACCATATCAATCACATGTGAGCAAGCCAAAGAGCATGTGGAGAGGCAGGCCGATTGACTGGATGGGGAACACAGACGTATTCAGGGCACAGCTGTGTGGAGGCTGTGCACTTTCTCCGTTACTTTAACAGGCTGTGCACTTTCTCCGTTACTTTAACAGGCTGTGCACTTTCTCCGTTACTTTAACAGGCTGTGCACTTTCTCCGTTACTTTAACAGGCTGTGCACTTTCTCCGTTACTTTAACAGGCTGTGCACTTTCTCCGTTACTTTAACAGGCTGTGCACTTTCTCCGTTACTTTAACATGCTGGAAGGATCAAGATGTCTTGTCTGAGTGGAGACAAAGTTGTTAAATGTTGGAGCATGAGTTGTGATCATGCGGGACTGGAGCTGACGCCTCCAGAGGTGGTAGCCATGGTAGCCCAGGCAGCTGTGAACATGAGCCATACAAGGAGATTGCAAAATTGCAAATGTTGAGTGTGGCTCATGAGTCTTGAATTTCCCCTAGGGATCAATAAAGTATATCTATCTATCTATCTATCTATCACAGGTAGTTAGATAGTTTCTTATTACCATGCTGGTAAGAACAGACTTGTCATGATTGTCATGTCGTTGCTGTTTTACTCTGGTTGTTCATTCATGCATTCAGCTGTCACAACAAAGATTGTATGATGAAAGGATAAATTAGAGCAAGCCAAATGAATGTGAACTCAGTGCAAGTACTCCTAATGTAATCTTCATCACATGGAATTGCAATAAATTAGATCCAGGATTGGATACGTGTCACTGAGTCAGTTTATTTGTTTCATAAAACATCTAGTACAGTATTTATTTGACTATTTCAACAACTGTGTCTGGCCAGTTCCTTTATTAGTTAAATATGATGTAATATAAACAAGGAAGTCTTTTCTGGTAGAGGCAACATGGAGTGGACTGAGTTGTAGGGCTTCTCAGTGACTGTGAGAAATGTTCCTCTGTACAGTGAACGATATGGAGGACAGTGAGGGTCTGCCATCGCTGGACAAGCCAGGCTGGTACTCACAGGGCAACTGGCCACATCTCCATGAGCTGGTGAAGACCATGACAGGAAAGCAGGATCCTAAGGTAAGAAAGGAGGGTGTGTGTGTGTGTGCGCACATGAGTGTGGGTGAGTGTGTTTGCTTTTGTATACTCAGAGCAGTGTCTTCTGATGATCTATGGGATCTTTTTGTGTAATTTAGTGTCAATCCCTGTCAAATTCACAAGTGAACCAGCCCGTGAAAATTCCTGCTACACTATCAAACCTAATCCATATGGGAATCCTGAGCACCTCATACCAGCTGTCAGGGAGCGCATCAAGCAGAGCTTTGAGATTGACTCTCATTCGCAGCACTGGCACAGGATCAGAGAGCGCCACGCCGTAACTCAAACAGACACAAGTTCTCACCGGCATACGGCAGCAGACACCTGCAGCGGCCGGCCCCTGTGAAAGATGACGCTCCCGCCGCGTGGCGGCGATCTGCCAACAGGGCTGGGCCTCGGTGAAGCCTGCAGGCTGCCAGTGCACAAGGCAAAGCTGTGTAGGAAAAAATGACTCCACCCCAAAGCAGAAAACACACACCACACACACACACAGGGACACACACACACAGACACACACACACACACACACACACACAGGGACACACACACACAGACACACACACACACACACACACACACACACACACACAGGGACACACACACACACACACACACAAACACACACACACACACAGAGACACAAACACACACACACACACACACAGAGACACAAACACACACACACACACAAACACACACACACACAGAGACACAAACACAAACACACACACGCACAGAGACACAAACACACAAACACACACACACACAGAGACACACACAAACACACACACACAAAGTGAGTGCAGCTAGGGATGCCCATCCTCCACATCCTCCTTGGGTTCTTTTTCCGCCACGCGTGGCTGAATGCTCCCAGTGTTCCAGTGTTCTTGGGGGGGCTGTGTGGACGGCGCTCCCTCGGAATGCAGTGTCAACCTGCCACTTGAGGGGGCCTCTGAGGTGACCTGTGTCTGTAATGTTTTGGGTTCGCTCCACTTTCACCTGACGGGACTTATGGCAGCCTGGCTGAATGGGCCCCATTCACACGGGCTTATAGGCCTTAGAGTGCAGACTGACGAGGGCCCTCCCTCCCTCCCCACAGGACACAATGTCACATTCACGTGCCTAAACGTATTTCAGAAGATGTAATCCTTGGAACTGTTAATCAATCTTTAAATGCATTATGGAATTATTTTCCTAGTGTTGGCTTACCGTAAAAATGCTGGGTGCAGAAACACATGAATGACATTTATTCTGACATTATGTGTGTGTCCAGGGAGAAGAGAAGATTTTTTAACAGTATAACAGTATAAAATTGTTGTTCTTTAAACTAAAGGCATACAAGCAAGTCATACTGTACATTCATAAATGCACAATAATATAGCGAATTGTAGAAATGCAAAGTTGACTGTTATGTTAAGCTTCCTAGTGCAATGCACGCCTTAGTATTTTGAACCGTGAAGTTTGTTGATGTTTCAGTACTCACTGGCCTCCTTGGTGATGTTTTGACACTTTTTTTTACCTTGTTGATGTTTTGACTGCTCAGAACACAGCCAAACTTGGAGTATTGGATAAATGTTGTTTCATCACTGTAGCATATTGTAACACTGTATTTATACTGCGGTACTGTAAAAATGACCACTACCGCAGTTGCACAACTAGGTGGCAAACATCAGGTAGTGTGCCTCAGTGTTTCCCATACATTGACTTATTTGTATATCAACATTGACCACCACACAATGATTTTCCAGGTTGTACTAAATTGTGGTTAAAGCTGGTTAGCATCATAACCACGCTGCGCTAATTTGTTAAAAACTGTTGCATTCAAGTTAATTCTGCAAACCTACCACTGGTGCCTTTTAATTGCCTTAGTCTCATGAAGTGGTGATAGAGAACTGAAAATTCATCATTTGAAAATGAGGGTGTGTATTCCTATTTATAGACATTCACCCCACTGGATGCCCTGTTTCTGTTAACACCACAAATCGGTTTCCAGACTTAAAGTAATCAAATGAAGCCTTGTAATAACCTTCTTCTGCAAGTGAAATGTTTTTAAACATGAAATAGAAACAGTTCTGTTGCTCAAATGATGCGCAGGAACTGGTCAGCACAAAGAGCCCTTGTGTGCCCTATTGGGGATAAACAAGCCCTGTGATGGATCTGTTTGGTTTTACAAGGAGACGTGTTTCCAAAACTGTCCTATCGAGTCACTGTTCCATCTTGGCCTGTATTTATGCCTGTGGTCAGTGAGCCGTCCTGGGCTGTAAGCATCATCCTCACAAGCTGACATCCTTTGTAAATCACTGTGTGAAATGGTTTAATTAACCAGATTGTGCTCAGTAGGCCGTCCATCCCAGTGGCCTGAGAGGAATTGAGGTGAGGTTTTAATACAGGCACATGTTGCCAATAAAGAGGCCCATAAAGGCGGCTCTATTCCGCCATGCCAGGGGATGGAATTCCTTGGCCTGTAAATATTTTTCATACTTTACCTGCCCCTTTGGCAGCGGAGAGCTGAAAACTGATCAGTGGACACGGTCATGCTGCAGGGCCAGCGTTGAGGCTGGGGGCCTGGGACTGGGACGGGGGATGACTGTGGCGGGGACGGGCGCAGAGTTCTGGGAATGTCTGGAAACCCGAAACCCGAGTCCACCTCAGAGACACTGTTTATTTACGCCCGCCAAGCGGCCGGCTCGTACACACGGCCCACTAACCGAGGGGCTAATTTCCGGAGTTGCCCCAGCAGTCATCGGGAGTAACACTGACCACCAACACCAACACCAACACCAACCCCTCCTCTTCGTCTCCCACTCCCCTCCCCCACCTCTCCCTCAGCTCCCCTGGCTCTGTGTCGGGAGTCTCTCTCCTGCCTCCCCCAACCTTGCATTCCACTGTGGAGCTGCAGAAAGGGCCTCTGAGTGCAACTCCTTTAGCACTAAAAAGTTTTCATTACCCCTCCAGCACACTGCCTGGGGTACTAGCCTTTACTCTCTCTATAAAGTCTGCTTCAGGTGACCCTGGTGGGAGAGTCATTGGTTGTCCACTGCTGTGACACTTAACAGCTCTCATTTGTTTGAGGAAGTGCTGTGGTTTTGGCAAACAGCTCGTCAGGTCGTAACACATTCTGCTTGTTGCTCCTGCATCCGCTGTTTTATTTTCCTCTTTTCCAGGTTTGAGAGATGCAGTGCACTTGATATGGAGACACAGGGTGCAGTGTTTTCCTCCTTCCTCCAAATGCCCCATGTGCACACGAGACAAGAAAGGGCCTTCCAATGAGTCCGTGCTGCCTGTACTGCTTGGCAGGCCTGAACTCGATTGTGTGGTTTTCCCTTGGTCCAGCCCATGAGATGATCGCCATCACAGGAATTTACAATCTCATCAGGTGTCAGATAGACTTAGGCTAGGCAAGGAAAGGCACGCTTATTAATATAGCACAGCTCATATAGCCTGGTTTCCAGACTCACTACTTTGTTTCACTTTGTGAAGAGAGTCTGGCCTCTCGTGATTGGGAAATGTTTCTAACTCTAGCATCATAACAGACATAGATTTTGTGTTCACTTTGAAATCATTGTTCCAGATTAACCATTCACCTTGATCAGGGATTCTTCTTCTTATTCTACAAACTGATATTAAGCCGCATCAGCAGTCAGGAAACAATGCATTTAGTCTACCTAGTTTGCTGTACTGCATGTGTGCAGGTGTTGCTACTACCGTTTACCACAGCCACTTTCAATTTGAAAACTAACATTATCCACTTCTTCTCTGGTTGGCCCGGCACCTTGGATGTCCAAGAGAAACGTTAGTGTATTGTCAGATGCCAGACTAGTATCTCAGTGAAATGAAAGTGAATGAAAATACTAGGCGGGTAGGACCAGGCTACAATTTTACACTGGAACAGATAAACAGCACATAGGAAAAAATAAGATATTATAAGGGAAACCAAAATTGCATAGGAAAAAAACAAGACAAAAAAAAGTTAGTTTTAGAACTGAACAGCAGTCACATTAAACAGCTGTTTTTAGAGACATAGACTTCGGACTTTAAGGTGCTCTAAGGCTAAGCGATGCTGGGTAACGTCACTTCTGTTGACTTTCAAACAAAACAGAGAGTTAGCTCGCTACTTCCTCCACCTCCCTCCCGAGCTGCTCCCGTGCAATTGAAACTCTCCTAAATGCGCATCTTGTCTGTGATTTGCTGGAACAGTTTATGTTTTCATGGGCTAGGTTTGCCCTGGTTGTTGTTGTTGCCGTTTTTGGAGCCTGGACTGTCCACAGAGATCTCGTTTTTTTACAGTGTATTCAGGACACAGACAGCTAGCAGTTGGTTAGGTGATGTTTGCAGTAAGTGACATAAAATGTTTTAGCCTAAAAAACGTGCGCCATCGCTTAGAGCACCTTTAAGTAAAGTGTATTATTCCTTAGCATAAGTGTTTCTGGATTATCTACTTGCAAGTTGAAACCAATCAATCAAAACCATACAAATCACAAATCGTGTTTCGGACACACGGATATTCGGATGATATAAGAAAATCTCTAAATGACAACTGTTTACACTAAAAAGCTCCTTTGGATAGTATTTGAATGATGTGGCTACTGTAGCATTAAACGGTTAGCATAAGGCTGCAACAAAACAAAATGTGAAAAGGTGAAAGAACTTGAATACTCCCTGAATGCTCTGTATATGTGTTTGAACTGAGAGATATAAACGCTAAACCATGACCATGCCTGTCTGTCATCCCAACTCATTCATTGATGTGTCGACTGTGCTCTGCCCTCCTATGCTGTGCAGGTGGTGTATTTTGGAGACAGCATGCGCTCGGACATGTTCCCCGCCAGCAGCTACGGGAAGTGGGAGACGGTGATGATCGTGGAGGAGATGGAGGGCGAGGGAGTCCCGGGCAGCAGCACGGCCAAGAGCAGCGAGGCCCCCGCGGAGCCCCTGGAGAAGAAGGGGAAGTATGAGGTGAGCAGCGGCCGGCACACGCAGCTGTTTCTGCTTACGCAGCACACCCACCTGCCCCCTGTCAGAGAGAGAGAGAGAGAGGTGGAGGGAGGGAGAGAGAGAGAGAGAGAGAGAGAGGTGGAGGGAGAGGGAGAGGGAGGGGGTGGAGAGAGAGCGAGAGGGAGGGAGGGAGGGGGGGTGGAAAGAGAGAGAGAGAGAGGGGGGGGGTGGAGGGAGAGAGAGAGAGAGGGGGGGGGGTGGAGGGAGGGAGAGAGAGAGGGGGGTGGAGAGAGAGAGGGGTGGAGGGAGAGGGAGGGGGTGGAGAGAGAGAGAGAGGGAGGGAGGGGGGGTGGAAAGAGAGCGAGAGGTGGAGGGAAGCAGAGAGAGAGGGGTGGAGGGAGAGAGAGAGGGGGGTGGAGGGAGAAAGAGAGGGAGAGAGAGAGAGAGAACCCCACCTCAGCCCTCTGGCAACGTGCCACAAAGCGTCCACTGTGGAGCTCAGTTTCAGCAGCCCCCACCTTCACTCCACACTCAATCCATTCAGGCACTCACTCACACACACACACTCTCTCCCCCTAGTCCTGTCTCTCTTACATGTGTGTGTGTGTGTGAGTGTGAGTGTGTGTGAATGTGTGTGTGAGAGAGAGTGTGAGTGTGTGTGAGTGTGAGAGAGAGAGAGTGTTAGTGTGTGTGTGTGTGTGTGTGTGTGTGTGTGTGTGAGTCTGTGTGTCAGAGAGAGAGAGAGAGTGTGTGAGTGTGTGCCCACAGAGAGAGGGCCGGCAAGACACCCGGTAAACATCTGTAAACTGCAAATCAGTTCCAGTTTCAGTAACTATGCTTTCAAGTTGCTGGGTTTGTAGACTGTTTAGTCGTGTTGCAGCATGTTTATGCAAAGTACACCACTGGCAGCACTGTAAGGCAAGCGAGCGTGGGAGAGGAGAGGAGAGGAGAGGAGAGGAGGATTAGAGGAGAAAAGTGAAAGTCTGCGTGCGACTGCAGAGAGGGGAGGCCAGGGCTCTTGACGCATGGCATGGAAGGAAACAATAAAACGGCTTGTAGAAGTCAGGATGCAATGCCATTAGGCAGTGGTCTCATTCATTGACCAGACCTTGAGTGTTTCCCCTCGGCCTATGCGTTCAGTGGGGTCACTTCCTGGACAGGTATCAGGCTGCAGGATGTTTGTTAGCCATGAAGACCGATGAATGTGTGTGTGTGTCTGTGTGTGGGAGAGAGAAAGAGTGTGTGTGTGTGTGTGTGTGTGTGTGTGTGTGTGTGTGTGTGTGTGTGTGTGTGTGTGTGTTGGAGGGAGAGTGTAGTGCAGGGATAGTGGGGTATGAGTCAGCAGTTTTGTTGGCAGGAGTGTAAGGAGCTTGGTCTGAGCACTCCACCGAGTAGTGACTCCTAGTCTGTTCTGCTCGCCTACCACCGCACCCCCCAATCCCCCCCCCGCCCCTTGCCTTCCCACAATCCTCCTTCTGCCGCCCCTTCTCTCTAGCACCCATTTTCCATTTCTACTTCCATTTGTGTAGGCGCTCGTCCTTCTACCTCTCACTTTTTCTTTTGGCCTCCCTCCTCTGCTGTCTCCTGACATCCTTCAACTCCTCTCTCTCTCTTTCTCTCGCTCTCTCACACACACACTCACACTCTCCACCTCATTCTTGTGAAATGGTTCACAGAAAAGTGTGGCAGCGACAAGAAGTCGGGGAGTGATTCAGCCGGAGATGTCCGGTGGTTCTCCCAGCCGTTTGCCGCCCAGTCTTTCCACATATATCAGCCCTGACCAAATGCATCTGTCTGGCTCCTCACGTGATCCAGGCTCTCTTGAGACTTTGAATTCCTCTGAACTAGTGCAGACTTTTCTTTCCATCATCTGATGCTTTGGATCTTGAGGATGTACTGGAAATGTCCACAGTAGTATGTAATTTGTGTGCCTTTGGAGTTTTTGTTTGACTCAGGGGGGTCAGTGTTGTCATG
This sequence comes from Alosa sapidissima, assembly GCF_018492685.1. Taxonomy (NCBI): domain Eukaryota; kingdom Metazoa; phylum Chordata; class Actinopteri; order Clupeiformes; family Clupeidae; genus Alosa; species Alosa sapidissima. Next base: position 3,888,721 of record NC_055962.1, on the reverse strand, counting down.
TGTTGGGGTTCAGAGGAATGGCGCTTTCCTGTAGGGAAAGTCCGCACAAAGGCCCAGTGTCGGCTCAAGTTTGTTTTCACTGGGCAGACGCAGGGGATCTGATGGATGTCATCCTTTCATCTGACTGGAAGCACCTCTGAGATTTGCCTTCTATTAATGGCACAGAGCTGGGGGCTGTGCCTGGGGAGAGGCTGAAGAGTGAGGGTCAGCATAACAATGGGGCATGTTTGAAACTGTGTGGATCCGTGTTTGACCAAAGAGAGAATAAACTACAAAACGGCAAAAAGGTTCCCTCGCCTGAAGGAAGTGTGAAGAAGTGAGTTTATCATCCAGTCTATAGCATCTCTGGGTGCTCTTGTGTGCGGCCCAATGACACAGCGGTTATTAGCGCATCAACACAGCAATGTGTTTGTCACCACAGTCTTTTGTTTAGCCTGTGGCACGGATGAGTTAGTTTGTTTTTACTGAATGAAATGCGGTTGGGTTTGTCTGTTCATTGGTATTGTTTTCCATTTGTTATTTATGTGGAGAATAAACACAAACAATATTGCTTTGGGCACCCTGTAGCCACCCATCCAGAGGCAGTCTGGGTGTGGAATGCTCTCCTCTGGCCCGTCATGCTGGTGTGATGTTATTTTTTAGGATCAAGGCATGAAGACTCCCTCGGCTTCGTCTGAGCAGTGGGGCTCCTACTTTACGGACGTGCCCAAGAGCGCCGATGGGGAAGAGGAGGCGCTCAAACTCACCTGGTGCACTCACAGCATCCACACATACAGCACCGTGGCCATCCCCAGTGTAGAAGCCATCGCAGGTACGGTCTGCTTGAAATGACCTCGAGGTCATCCATGCCGTTAGCACAGCATTAGGGGGTTTTGGTCAACACTGACCAACTTAACTACCTTCATGCAAAAACCTTACAAACACCTCAGTCAGCCCAAGTGGCATTGATAAAAGCTTGTTAACATACTGGTGTCTTTTGGCAATATAATTTACAATGTTAAGAGCGTATGAAATGTGCTACGTGTGTGAAGAAATAAATGTGTGAAGCTTCAGTTGACTCCATGCTCTGTTATCATATTTAATTTGCACACAAAGGTGATAATTGTGACAAACAATGTGAAGGAGTAATAGACAAATCCGGTAGCGGTTGATGAGAAGAGAATGTTGAGAAATACCAAAGTAGGAGCAGGAAACTATGTTATCTTTACGATGGGCCGCAACTACATTACTGTCTGCTTTCATTGAAAAATGGCATATGAGAGTCTAGCTGTAAATGATAATGGATGGTTTCATGGGAGAGGGAGTGGGGGAAAGCAGTGTATAAAAAAGATGCTTAGTCATTATTATGTCATTTGCTTTAAAGCAACACTATGTTGCAATTTGCCATGTTTTGAGGTATACTTTTATCAGGCAACCATCGTTGGTACTGTATCACCTTCAAATTAATTTTTGATGGTGTATGTTTTTGTAAAATATGTGAAAAAATATGGGTGTTTGCAAACTTTTGCAAGCCTTTTAGGTGGCTAAAACTATGCTTTAAAATGTGGAGAGTGACTGTGGCATTTGTGATTATACTTCTTATCACCAGTCTAAATAGCCCTGTTAAAATTGGTGTATTGGAGCAACTAGTGATGCCCTATATAATACAAGGTCGGTTTTGTGTCTACAATATGATTTTTGGATGTATTTGTTTATTTATTTATTCATTGTTATTAGCTTGCTGGTTTGACTGCCGTTCTCATCTAGGCCCTTTTGAGGTTTTTTACTCTGATGATGTTCTTTTCCTTTCTTAGATCTTCCTCTGGACTACAAATTCCCACGGTTCTCTCCAGACAAGCCCAGCACTACAGGATACTACCCCCGGCCCCCCGACTCCCTGCTGAAGTGGTCCCAGAGCCACCCATGAGTGTCCATCTCCACCCACTGAGTCCCGGGGTCTCTCCAGGCCCCTGGCTGCCCCATGCGCAGCATCCCCATCTCTCGAGCGCATAGATAGATCACCATGTGAAGGTGCTGCCCCAGTGCAGCACATCAGCATCTCCGTGTTAAGTCTGTTTAGACATTGTCTGTCATTCGAATTGAAAACATGTAACCTGTTGATGTTGGAGTGTGTCCGTCAAACCGTCAAGTTACTTTACCTCCTGTTTTGAAAGGACTTGAAAACTTAAATGGCTTTCCAAATCTGTCTAAGACCTAATTCTCCATACTTAGCCATTGATTTCTGCAACACTATGCATTGGTTGGTGCATTTAAATTGACCACCGTCCATTTTACTTAATAAGCATATAACTCAGGGGGGCCATCATTCCAAACCTGGCTATAATGGGAAATATTCATTTCTGATCATTGTAAGCTTGCATTTTCTTTTTAGGACTGCCATGTGTTCTCTGCTTAACAGTTGAAAGTATTCTGTTTGTTGAAAGTACCCCATGATGTCTTAATAAATAATAAAAGACTGATTGTACTGATTGTGTCAAATCTTGCACAGTATATTCTGTGGATATTTGTTTGCCTTGGAGTTACGTTGTTGTATGCAATGCTCCATTCAATTATTGATCATTTTCCTCCGTGTGCCATAATGGGAAATAGTACTAACTACACAAATATGTCATACCATGCTGTGTCATTCATACATCTTGAAGTGAACTTAAAATGAGTTTCACGTGGAAAAAAAGTGTAAAAGCTTGTCTATGTACTCTATTGTTCTAGTGTAATGTCCTGCTCAGTGATCTACTGTACTGTATATGTGTGGGATACATATGTGCCATATTGTATGCAGAAGCAATGTCAGCCATGCTTAAACTGACCACTGAATGAATTGAATGTTTTTCATTGTTAGTTTGAATGAAAGCTGGCTGTAGGTTGTGTTGTAACTATTTGTGTTGGATCAAACAGTACTTAAAGCACAGTTAAAGCCAAAATGAGGTGAGCTCATTTGTCCAAATGTTTTCTATTTTGTATGTATCGAGTTGATTAGCCTTTAGTTACAGTTGGTTAATGGTGTTATCTTGCTCTTACAGTTTAAAGAAACCCTATTTGGCCTTGTGCTGTCCTCATCCATAGTTTGTACTCTGTAAAATTCAGGAGCAGTGTCATTCACCTCATCTGTGGAATAAAGACATGCATACACCGACTTCCCCCTTGTGTGTATTCCTTTCAAATTCATCTGACAAAACTGATATTTAGCTACTGAGAAAAACCTTTTCAGTTACAGTGTCCATGCACTAATAGGGATTCCTCAAGGTGTAATTTGGAGCAAATCAAAGTCCTTTTAGGCAAGTCCCTCCACTTGGCGGCCATATTGCAACCCTTTTTGGGCACTTTTCGGGCATCTAATTCGACAGAAATGCGTGTGCGTAAGGCTTCACGACACCAATCTTGCTCCAGCGGCGAGATCACAACACATGATTGGCACGATGTCTTCACAACACACCACATGATTGGCTCAATGTATTCACATGTCAACGTTTTGCAGCGGAAGGGGTGTGATATGTGTACAGCTGCCAAACTAACCCATGCATTTCTATGGAGGATTTTTTGAGTGCTGTGTCTCCTCATTAGAAAGTCTCTGAGCAAATCATGTATGGATTATGATTATTACAATTATGATTAGTTCAGAGAGGTCTAAGATTATTACATAATCAAATTGACATCACATTGAGATGCTTCATCCAAACGAATCATGGTTTCATGCATGAATATTACACTGAAAAAATATGTCTCACATCTTAAGACTTAAAGTAATGTGTCTCAAATGTATCTTCACCAATCATCCCTGATAGTCTGTCTCTGCATGTTTGAGTTTACCAGAGCAGAGATGGAGTGCTACCTCTAGCTCAGGTCTGAACTTAACTCTGCTGCACAACTACCAACAAGAGAGGAGGCCCATAATCAAACCACTGCAGGAGAGACATGCTCCTGTTCTGTCCTTAACCCCCATGCTGGGATAGAACATGACCTCAGGAAGCTACTCTGTGACCCATTGAAGTATAACACTGGAGTTAGACAGATGTAGCTAATGGCGTAGAAACCAACAGCTGACATAAGCTGATAACTAAAAAAAACTAATTTAACATAATTAACAAGAGTCAACTGTCAAAAAGCACCTGCACATTTAAATGTAGCCTATGCATTGCATTACATACAGTACTGCAGTGCAATGCATTAATACTCATCGCATTATATGTGCAACACCAAAAGGTATACTCCACCAACTCACTAGATGAATAGTTACTGGTAAGTGTGACTAACAAGCTAATACCGCTGTATACTTCTTATCTCAGTGCACATATGTGACCTAAAAACTGCTATCTGATCATACTATCACTGTGATCTTCTACATCCTGTTGTGAAAATGTTCATCAAGAGGTTACTGAGAAAAGAGGAAGGAAGCCAGAGATGTCTTCTTAATACACTCTGTGATCTGTGATCTCAGTGAGGCAAATGGCACCTTCACTTACTGGAATGGAAATGTTACACAATAGAGTGATAAAACAGCTTTTCTCTTTGGTGCATTTCTCAAATCACTAATGTTTGCACAACAGTGACTGCATTTCTCAAAACAATTAGTGTAAACTGCACCACATAGTTACCTGCAACATGTATCTTGCTCATAATGCTTATGTCTCAAAAGCAAGTATTTATACCAATGAAACTGTCAGTCCATGCTAATGTCAAGATAGTCAAACTGTTTTGTCTTGTTGTCAATATGACTAAATATGTTCTAATAAACAATGTGTAAGGCAGCACTATGTTCTATGTGGCATTGCTATGTATAAACTACAAAGTTATTATTGTGTGGAGGGGGTTGGTTGCAAGACATATGTTTCAAGACAGTAGAGATATTTCAAGACAGTAGATATGTTTCAGACTTTGTACTGTTGACAGACATTGTGCAAAGCAGTATTGTGTCCAATGCTGGTCCAATGACCAATAAACAGGGATAAATGCAGAGACCAAATTTCCCTCACAGGATCAAAAGGTGAGGATGCACCTTTCTGTGTCTCTGAGGTCGATGTGAGCAATGCCTTTAGGAGGGTTAATTGTAGAAAAGCTGCTGGACCGGATGGAATTTCTAACAGGGTTTTGAAATCCTGCACTACTCAGTTAGCTCCTGTGTTCACTTATATCTTTAACACATCATTGGCTCAAGAGACAGTTTCTACTTGCCTCAAGCAGTCTGTTATTGTTCCAGTACCGAAAAACAAAAGTCCATCATGTCTGAATGACTACCGCCCAGTAGCCCTGAAAGTGTTTTGAGAAGCTTGTGAAAAACATTATCTGCTCATCCCTCCCTGTCTCCTTCAACCCCCTCCAATTTGCTTAGAGAGCCAACAGGTCTACAGAGGATGCCATCTCAAACCTCATGCACACTACTCAACTCACCTGGAGGAGGGGAATGGGAATTATGTGAGGATGCTGTTCATTGACTTTAGTTCAGCATTCAACACGATAGTACCTCTCACCTTGGTCACAAAGATGAAGGCCTTAGGACTGAACACCCCCCTGTCACTGGATATTTGACTTTCTCACCAACCGTTCACAAGTGGTTAGAGTGGGGGGTCTGACATCTGACACATTAACCATCAGCACTGGTGCTCCCCAAGGCTGTGTTTTGAGTCCACTGCTGTACAACATCTACACACATGACTGCAAAGCCAACAGTAGTCATACCTCCATCATCAAGTTTGCAGATGGCACAGTGATCTTGAGCCTGATTAGTAACAACAATGAACAGCTCTATTTGGATCAGGTTGATGAGGTGGCACAGTGGTGTCAATCTAACAGCTTGACACTGAATGTCAATAAAACCAAGGAAATGGTAGTGGATTACAGAAGGCAGCAGCAGAACTACAGTTACACCCCACTAATGATCAGCGGGCAACCTGTAGAGAGAGTCACAAGTTTTAAATACCTTGGTGTCCACATTACTGAAGACTTAACATGGACTGTTAACACTCAATATGTTCTGAAGAAGTCCAGACAACGACTCTACTTCCTTCGTCAGCTAAGGAAATTCAAAGTTTCTACATCCATCATGAAGGCCTTCTACACTTCAGCGGTTGATGTTCTAACTGGTAGCATCATCACCTGGTATGGGAACTCCACATTTAGAGATTGTAGTACTCTGCAGAGTAGTGCGCTCAGCTGAACGTACTATAAGAACTCAACTCCCTGCTCTACAAGATATCTATTCCAGAAGAGTACTCCTAAGAGCCCAAAAGATTCTGAAGGACTCTTCTCATCCTAACAATGGATTATTCCTACCGCTGAAATCAAGAAGATGCCTATGTAGTCACGAAGCCAGAACTGAGAGACTCAGGAGAAGTTTTTATCCCCAGGCCATCCAAACTCTGAACTCACACTATACTGACTTTGCACACATTCACTCCTCAGCACTCTCAAACATTTCCCAACTCTGAACTCACACTATACTAATTTTGCACTCATTCACTCCTCAGCACTAATGCCCCCCCACACACACACACACAAACACACTACATGACTTTTAGCACTTTTACATCCCTCTCCCTATGCTACAGACCTTTTATTCTTATTTCATCACACGTCAAAACACACACACACACACACACACACACACACACGCACACACACATATCTGACTTTCTCCAATTTTTGCACATCTCCATAGAACTTTTTATTTATTATTTTTGATTTCTCCTCCATCGATCTACCCAGGTCCTTGATTGCCTAGCCTTTCTGCACCACACACACCAAGACCCCTGGCAGTTGGGTTAGCCCCTTGAGCCGTGGATCTGTCCAAGGTTTCTTCCTAAGGGAGTTTTTCCTTGCCCCTGTTGCTCTTGGGTGCTCCTTGTTGGTGCCCCCCCCCCCCCCCCCCCCCCCCCAATCCCAATCCTCCCCCACCTTTCTTATGCAGCCCTTGCCACTTAATCTACTAAACCCCTCTTCTACTGCACTTTTTACCCCACCCCCCCATAAATGCACAAATAGGCTGACACCAGACATAATTTCACTGCATTTCTTACAATTAGTAACTATATGCATGTGACAATAAACTTCTTTGTATCCTTGTATCCTTGTAAAAGAGTATATATACTTATATATATACTTATACTTATAACTAGCAGAAAATTAAGCAGAACTGGCACATTTCTAATAGTTGCACTTAAGTCGCACAGACAGTACACTATCAAACAGGGATATGGAGAAATACCCAAAGCTCCACACATGAGCTCCCTGCACACGTACTGATGGCACCGAGTCCCAGTTCAGACAGTTGCCTTGAGATGCTAGCCTGTGCATGCAAGACTCAACGCCGAAAATGCAGGAAATGAGAATGTAACTCCTACATCGCCTCCCTACCCACTTTCACTCTGTTAACGTGCTGTACTACATCCATAAAACTCTCAACTCTTGAGAAGATGAAATGAAACGTCAGAAATCCAGATATGGAGCTCAAAGAAGCCAGAAGTGGGTCTTTCAGTGGGGAACTCTAGGTGTGCTAGTGAAGAGACAGTAAAGTAACTGCGGTATACAGTGATTAGTGTTACTTCTTGGTTGCAGCTTAATGCCTATATTAACATGGAAATATGTTGTGTTGATGAGTGATGAGATTAATCCTTGCAATGTGTTCATATTTGTGCTACTCAGCCCATGTCCTTGGGTCTGGTGGACCCACCACATTATTAGGCTTTTAAATCAATACAGCCATAGCAATTTATGTAAAAATGTTTACTTTAGCTCAATTACCAATGATAAAGACATCAGTTATGGTTTATATTTGCCATGTACCTCCATGTGATCACATTTATATATGAACATTCACATTTGTTGAACATATGAACATTTGTTATAAACAAGGTATGGGGAACCAGACAATAAATGAATATATGTACATTTAGTGACACATGCATGCACACACACACACTCACTCATGAACTACCTGAATGACTTTTACTGCAGGTTTGAAAAGCACCCACAATCACACCCCTCACACACAAACCCCCTGCCCCCACCTGCGTTAACAATCTGCGAGAAGGATGTGTCCCGGCTCTTTCAGAAGCAGAAGATCAAGAAGGCTCCAGGACCTGATGTTGTGTCCCCCTCTTGTCTGCGTGTTGAGCCATCTGAAGGACATAACAGGCCCCCTGCTGGACCCCCTGCAGTTTGCTTACAGGGCAAACAGGTCGGCAGATGACGCCGTCAAATATGGGACTGCAATTCATCCTGCACCACCTCGACTCCCCAGGGACGTACGCCAGGATCCTGTTTGTTGGACTTCAGCTCGGCATTCAACACCATCATGCCTGAACTTCTACATCAGAAGCTCACCCAGTTCTCAGTACCTGCCTCTACCTGTCAGTGGATCATCAGCTTTCTGACTGGCGGCAGCAGCATGTCAGACTGTGGAACTTCTCATCCAAAACCCGGTGTGTGTCCTTTCCCCGCTGCTCTTCTCCCTCTACACTAATGACTGCACCTCAAAGAGCCCAACTGTAAAACTCTAAAAACTCCTGAAGTTTGCAGATGACACCACCATCATTGGTTTGATCCAGGATGGTGATGAGTCTGCTTACAGACAGGAGGTGGAACAGCTGGTCCAGTGGTGCAGTCACAACCACCTGGAGCTCAACCCCAAGAAGACTGTGGAGATGACAGTGGACTTTAGGAGACTGTTCAACCTCTTTCCCTCTGGTAGACCATACAGGGCACTGTTCGCCAAAACCAATCGACACAAAGACAGCTTCTTCCCCCAAGCAGTCACTCTTTTGAACACTCAGAAACAACCCCCACCCTTACACTAAACAAAGTCAATCAACACTGTTCTGCTCATCTACCTCATGTGTACTGTACTTCAACCTTACACTTACAATAATTGTTATTAATACATTATCATTGCACTGAACTGCCTTGCACTATATTTATATTTAATCAGTCTATACTGATATTGCACTATGCCTGTTGAGGTGTCCATGACTTGGCAACCTTGACAGGGACAACAAGGAGCTGGTCATCCCCAGCCGCACTCCCATGGACAATTGCTTTACCCTATACCACCTTAGTGTCTATGTGCAATTTGTCATTTGCAAATGTACATATTTATTCTTATACATAGCCATATTCTACTGCCCTTCATTCTATTCTTACTGTTCTGTTTTTATTCTTTTAAATTTTCTTATTATTTTTTATTCTTAAGTGAATGTTGTACTTTGAGAGCAAAGATTAATTAAGAGTCAAATTCCTTGTTTGTTTACGGAAAAACCTGGTCAATAAAGCTGATTCTGATGAACACACGCAAACATATGCACATAGAGATACATGCACACACACGCACACACATAAACAGACACACATAAACACACAAAGACACAAACAAACATACACACACACAGGCGCACACATACACACACACACACACAGGTATGCACACACATGCACACACACATAATGCAGGCAAGCAGACACACAGAGAAGCACATACAGTATATACACAAAAGTAAATGCACCAAAAAAATCCTTAATGACTTCTTGTGGCCTGTGTATTCACAACGAGCACAAAATGGCAGTGCAGATTAAGATGAGGCGATTTAGGCATATATTGACTTGGGAGTATATTAGGGTGAAGCACTGCTACCTGGGCATAGAGAAATCAGAGATTAAGTTGCGGTAGGTAATTAGCATACGGTATAGGCATAATAATAGATTTTTCACAGCCTGTACTTTTGATCCAAGGGAGATTTTTGGGATGCACACATGTAAACAATATGAATTTATTTACTGATGCCCGCCCAATAAGTGCCACAAATTGCCATTTTGGCAACTATTTTGTTTTTGCTAATTAGATGGTCAAAAACTCAAAATCCAGCTTGGGAACAGTGTAGGCCACGGCTGCCCCAGGGCTAGTGGAATTCAACACACCGCTATTATCATAAAAAGTCCTGTTCTCAACTTTTACTAAGAAATGCCTCTGGGATGCACATATCTAAAAATAGCACTTGTCTATTGGGCACTTTCAATGCCCCAGACATTTTCTGGTATCCCTCCCCAGATCTGTGTCTTGACACAACCTCCAGGCTTGGTTTTCACTCTCAACTGTGAGACCTTATATAGATAGATGTGTGGCCCTCCTAATAATGTAGTGAATTCATTTAGGCATAGGTGGACTCCAATTACAGTTTTTCTCAGTCGCTTTGGTGCTTTTCTCACATCACTATTAACATTTGCGTAGCAGTTAGTGCATTTCTCAAAACAATTAGTGCAAACTGCAAAACCTAGTGGATAACCTGCAAAAGCATGTCACTTGTTCAAAATGGATAGTCCATTCCTCAAAAGCAAGTATTTATGTCAATGAAACTGCCAGTGTCATCAAAATGAGAAGTCTTGACACCATTGTTTATGAAAAAGATAGTCAAATGGCTTTGTCATGTTTTCATTACGACAGTTTATGCTCTCAGTGTTTTCCCATGCAAAAAAAGGTCAGAACTCGGTGACACTACCTGAAAAAGACAGCACTATACAGTACTTGTACAGCCATTTGAAAACTACAGTAGAGTTACAAATTGCTGTAGTTAGGGGAGTAAGTGAGTACAAGACACTGAATATGTACGTTTCACAGTTTTATGGTATATGCTCTTTGCAATTCTACAGCATTGTGACAGAATTTGATAACTAGTTCACCAATTTTGAATGTAATGACTCAAGCAATGAAATGAAGACTATTAGTTTTATTGGGAACGACTATTCAGCATCCATAAGTATAGTTAATTTTGACTGACATGACAAAGCAACTGATACATGTTCAAAAGCATTTGCAATTTGTTTAGAGGAAGGAAAAAATGCTACTATGATGTGCACAAATGACTACATGTTGTGGAGGTTGAACTAATAGTTATGATAATTTTCATTCTGATCTGAGAAAGGCACCAAAGCGACTGAGAAAAACTGTAAGTTGTTGAGGCATCTCAAGGACCATTGATAGTAGGATGCACCAGAGCGCAATTGCAAGCTTTATAACAAAGGGTCTGAATACTTATGTAAACGGGATAATTACGCAGTATTGGAATTGTGTGCAGAATTTTAAGATGAGTCTGAAACACAACAAAATATGAAAAACTTGAAAGGGTCTGAAAACTACAATACAGTACAAATACAGTATATGCTAGACAGACTATGACAACTAGTTATGACAGCTAGTTAAATGCTTTTGCATTGACTCAAGCAATGAAATAAGGCCAATTTGTTTTATGGGGTAAGACTATTCAGCATGCAACCACAGTGCATTTTTACAAACATGACACTAGCAATTAAAAATGTAAAAAGCAGCAGACATTTGTACAAACACAGTTGCATGGAAAGCACTGATGTTTGTTCAAGATGGGAAGAAACTGCTTTAATGATGTGTAAAAGTGATAAGATGATATGAAGTTTGGACAAGCTGTTTTGAAAATTTCAATTCTAATCTGAGTAATACGCTAAAGCAACTGAGAAAAACTGTAAATAATAGCCAGAAGAAATAAAGAAACGTAGGAAAATGCAAGTGCATTGTTTATGATGCCAATTTAGATATGGACAAGATAAAATAAATACAATTGTGATGATGGTGGCAATAGCTATGGCGAAGAAACATGCTTTTATTCATGTAATCAATGCTTTTATTATTAGCCTATTATAACGGTTGTTTATGGTACAGGTATGTATGTTGCCTATGTGTAGCATACTGACACGCTAGATTGAGAAGAATTAGTTTATTAGATTAACATTGATCAAACAAAAATATAATAACAGCCTACTCACAATAGCCTATCTTATCATATACAGTATAGCGTTGTCGAAAAAGTCACTTCTCTGATGACGTTGCTCTCAGTCTCCTTAATCCCCTTTCCCCCACTGCGCCTCCTTAAAAGCCACGGATGGTGACGTTTCCCAGCCCACAGACCTCTCTTCTCACTCAGCTACAGGCCGTCTCGGAGAAGTTACGATGTATCGATGGAAAGGGTAATGAATGCGGGGAATGGAATGTATCAATCAAGCTCACGACAAGTTGAAAAACATACATGGACAACATGACGCTAGCGGATTAGGAAGGTAAGATTATATTTAAAGTATTACTACAATCAAATTGTGGGTATTTGGTCCGGTTTCTGATGAAGTTATTCTCCCAGAAATACTGTAATAGGTCTGCCCACTTTGGAAAATAGTTGCGCCCGGGGTTTCTGTGGTATTAGCCTAGTCATTTCGTTCCGTAGTCTACATTACAAGGCTCAATAAACCCACTGTTTTGCATAATTATTAGATTATGCCTGAAATTAATTATTGGTTCAACTCATGTTTTGGATCAGGCTTATGCCTGTTTTTATATAATATCGTATTTTCTCTACCCTAAACAATGTCCATACACCACTTTGTTAACATTGTTTAGATAAATGTCGATGAATGCAGCCTGCGGGTGGTTTGGTGTTAATGTGGGAGAGGATAAAAATATGCATGAAAGTAGAACATGAGGTAGAAACCTGTTGTGGTTTTCACAGTATTCATTTCAGACCACAAAATGGTGTTTCTGTGCATGTGTCCTAGCCTACTTTTCAAATAAATGTTTCGAATCCAAAATGGGTCAGATGATATCTTACCAGGACGTCTCTTAAATATTATGACGCGCGCCTTCGTTAAATGCTGGTAAATGATTCATTCTAGTTTTTGATAAATGTCTCTTTTGAAGTCACTGTTGAAGATGTAGCGATTAGTTTTTTCCCCAGCTTATCTTTGTACTGAGAAAAAGATCAAGCAGACCAGGACAGAACTTCATTTTCATCTGGTTTCTTTTAAAGCTCCAAGTGAATCTGGCCTCCATGCCTTTTCAAACACATGTGCGTTTGGCTTCCTTACTCCAGAGCTTATGCAAGCTCCACTGTGCTCCAAGGTTGAGGTATTTGACTGTGTCCATCAGGAAGGAATGTGACAGGTCAAAGGTTAGGTATTGCATTGCAGTCCATCACCTCTTCCAGCCTTATGCTAGACAGGACATATCAAAACAATCAATCTAAAGCAATAACAGTATACTATCAAAAATCTGATTTTAATTTGTTCCATAAGTAAGAAATCACTAAAACGTCAAAAAGATAATGATAATTCCACATATAACATTCGTAACCTGACTTGTAAATGACAGCCAAAATGTTTTCCATTTGGCAGTGGCATGAGATTCTTTCTCTAACATTTGGTCATAGACATTTAGCCTAGACCACAATATGTACTCACAAAACCCTGCCATTGACAGTTAACTCAATTTCAACAATTTGAAGTCTAAAAATGAAGGTATACTTGTGTATATTTCTAAGCATTGCTTGTATAATCAGACATAGAGAGTACATCTTGATAGACTCCTGTTAATGGATGGACTTTGTCTTAAGGAAATACTGTGGTATTATGGAGATGTCTGTATGAAATATGATTTTGGTTACCTTAGGTGTTTTAATTGACTGCAAGCCAGAAATAAAATATCCTATTTTTTCTTCAAAGACGTCAAAGAATGAAAGAATGTCAAAGAATCAAAGAATGAAACATTTGTACATTTTTGTCATAGTATCTTGGAACTACAGCTCAGCCTAAATAATCACTTGAGCCAAAATGATCAGGGATACAGCTGTATCCAATTATTCAAGGCATGCAGAGCCTTTGTATGAGAAAGTGGGGAAAATATGGCTCAGTTTTCTTCTCTTTTCCTTCTCAGCTGAGAGTCTGGAAATGCCACAGCACTGCCACTGATGTCATGATGAGAACCTATACCCGTGGGGCCCCCACAGTGTTCTTCATAAGTCTAGTGTGTGCCAACCTTGTCCGGGCACGTGCAGAGATAGACTCCAGTGGGGGCATCCCTTTCTTGGGGGGCAACTATGACGGGCATCCCATGCTGTACTTCAGCCAGTCCGACGTGGAGGATCTCCAGCGAGCTGCGGCGGAGACGCATCAGGGCATAGCGAGCCGCATCCGTGAGGCCGGCGAGGCCATGCTGGAGCACCCGGAGGAGTACCTGCCTCCCTGGAGCCCCGCTGACTTCAGCGCCCGCTGGAACGAGGTCTACGGAAATAACCTCGGAGTGCTGTCTATGTTCTGCCTGCTCTACCCACATCGGGCCGGGGCCCTGGATTTAGTCCGCGACTACATGGAGAGGATGGCAGCTCAGCCGAGTTGGTGGGTACTGCTTCTGTCTCCTGCTCTCTCCAGCTGTCATGTGTGTTGTTCAGAGAGAGGTACAGGATGCATAATATCCTGTAATATATAATATATTGTATAGCTCTACATAAAATGAAACCTTGTTATGTGTTTTTGACATCTAGGAGTTTCTTGGTTGAAATCATACCTGTCACAGGTATGCAGTGTGTGTGTGTGTGTGTGTGTGTGTGTGTGTTGTGCCCAAAGCAGCACAGGTCACTTTAGGTTAACATGTGTTTCTGTCATCAACGCTGAACAACATGGTTCCCCTAGGCAGGATATCCCTGGTCTGTATTAATGTACGGCCTGACCGGCCTCTGTTGGCTCCCTGGGAGTTTGACAGCAGCAGCCCTTTACGCTGTGTACGTTTCTGCTGTCCATACATTTCTCAGTGACAGAGCAGTTGGAGAGCCCTGTGGTCCAGTAGACCTGTGGTCCAGGAAATGTGTTTTGCAGCTGTTTGAATTCGCTGCCGAACATGTCCGCATTCAGAGGAAATGAAATGGGCAGCAGAGGGGTGAATATCCTGTGGCTGTGTGAGGCAGAGACCTCTGCTTTAGAACAGGTTGCTGACCAGAGTCAGCAGGAGTTAGAAAATAGATTTCAAGTGCTACACACATATGAAACCAATGCAACAGGTTACATCAATTCCAATTCAGCTGCAGTGAGTCTTTAAAGTAAATCTGTTTGGTGTTAACGCAACCTCAGACCTCACCTGCTAATATTTGAGAATGCATCTTAGTTGAAAAAGTCAACCATTCCACGCCCAACTAACAGTACATTTTCACTCCCCTCTCTATTTCTGTCCTCAAAGATCATTGCTCTGCCGCAGTTGAAAAATTGAAATCCACCAAGCATGTGTTTTCACACTTTTAACAAGGCATAATATGAGGTTCTTTCCTTACACACACTTTCATTACAATTCCAGAACCTCTCAAGAAACCTTACAAGTGGCCATAAAAATTAGTTGTGGTGTCCATGACCTTAAAATTATGTTTCCACCAAGAACCAGAAAGACCATATTCTTTCAGTAAACCTCCAACCTGGAGTGCATACTTTTTTAATGTATTTTTGTGAAACAGGGCAATATAAGAATAGTGATTCATTGGAACTTTAAGCTTTGGGTCAATGTATTTGTATTAAATGGCTTGATCACATCTACATTTAGCACAGTTGTCATGTAATTGCTTGATGTTGAATATTGTTCAGAAAATAGGGATTTAGTCTTTCTGTTTGTCAGCCAATATATCATGTCATTCTAAACCATCCTAATGCTGTAATTCTTATTCTGGTTTGTCTGAATACCATAACTTACATCAGTTTTGATGCTTATATTTGGCCTAATGGTTTGAAATGTTTCATTTCACATACACGATAAGATAATACACAACACTGTACACAAAATTGTCATCAGTGTTGGAACTATTATGTGGTATTATGGATATTTCAAAGACCACATTAAATTGCTATTGGCAAATTTAAGTTGTTCCCAACACAAGATACCACCATTTAGCATGAGTAGATTGTCTCCAGTGACATGCTCTTTATTTTCCAGGTTGGTGAAAGATGCACCGTGGGATGAGGTGCCCATGGCTCACTCCTTGGTGGGCTTCGCCACGGCCTACGACTTCCTCTATGAGTACCTGAGTAAGCGCCAGCAGGAGCGGTTCCTGCAGGTTATTGGCAACGCCTCTCGCTACATGTACGAGAAGTCCTACCATCGAGGTTGGGGCTTCCAGTACTTGCATAACCACCAGCCAACCAACTGTGTGGCCCTTCTAACCGGCAGCCTCGTCCTCATGACCCAGGGTGAGTCTCTGTGAAGCTAAATAGACTTCCATGCTACACACATCCATAGTCTGTCAATGTGCTCTAGTTTGGGATAGAATTTCTTCCAGGCTCTGCCTATATTTATGACACATACAGTATTTATAAAGGTCTATAAAAGTATTGTTGTGTTAGCACATTATAAGCACAAAATAAGGCTAGTCAATACAAAGCACTCCCCCCTGAGCCCAAAGACCACCTGAATGAAAACAAGAGGTCCCCAGGCCAGTGCACATGCTTTCAGTAAGATGTCTTAAGGGAAGCTTTGCCAGTCCCTCTCCCTCGAGGGAAGAAGCATTCCTGACTGGAATTTCAGTTCAGTCAGCCCGAGGTCATTCTCCATTGCTCCACTTAATCCCCTTTAATTGTTTCTCCAGTGGAGCAACTCTCCGCATGATTCCATAACATTCAGCGTGGACTTTCCGCTTTCATTCTCTCCTTGAAACGGCACCCAGAAGCACTGCACTATCACAAGACAATACAACCAGCCCATATATTCCACCCAGAAGCACTGCACTATCACAAGACAATACAACCAGCCCATATATTCCACCCAGCAGCACTGCACTATCAGAAGACAATACAACCAGCCCATATATTCCTTCTCTGTGAGCCCTTAGAAAAAGCTAATGTTGCTGGCTTGAACATCATTAATAGTCTGCTGCTTTAACTGGAGGCATTCGGGCAACGGTCTAGGGCTGCACGTTGTTCTCAGCCATCAGCAGCAGGAACAGCTTGCTCTGTTTATATGGAAAGGCTCCTTGTACAAAAGGGCAGAGTTGATATAAAATAAATGACAACAGGCGTGTGGAGATTGCTGTGGTAACTGTGTTGAGGTTTTTCTTTTTTTCCCCTTCACAAGCTGCTTTATGATGATGTGTGCTGTGGTGTAAACTGGCATGGAATGCTAGGTCAGGGGGATGAAAAGCACTCTCCTTCCTTTACACTGTTGTTCAGACACAAGGAGAAAAAAATAAATGCTTTCACAGTGTTTTTTTTTTCACTGTTTGTAGGCAGGAAATAAGTAGGCAAAGGTACAAAGCTGATGTGGCATTTTCAGGCAGACAATAAAGCCACATTTTACTCTGTCAGTTCAGCTGCATTAGTTGACCTTGTCACTTGACCCCGATTAACACACAATAGTAATTTGCTCAACTGAGAGCCAGAGAAAAAA
Organism: Alosa sapidissima; assembly: GCF_018492685.1. Taxonomy (NCBI): domain Eukaryota; kingdom Metazoa; phylum Chordata; class Actinopteri; order Clupeiformes; family Clupeidae; genus Alosa; species Alosa sapidissima. Next base: position 3,871,527 of record NC_055962.1, on the reverse strand, counting down.
AGGAAAGGGAACATGGTGGTTGGAGGATGGGGTGAGAAGGGAAGTGGCAGAAAGCATTAGATCACTTGATTGCAGGACGCTCTTAAGGGATAGGTGCATTCCAGGCACAGGTGTCTGCATGTCTGGACACACATTTGCAGTGAGATGTTCTATTTTTGTCCTAATCTTGTCCCTTTTTGTGGAAATGAGTGCAATGAGAGCTGCTAGTCAGTTCTGAAAGGAGTCCTTTCATGTTCATCATTTGCTGCAAAGAAATTATGACCGATATTTTCAAAATTAAAGCTATGATTTGTGGGCAGCCGTGGCCCACTGGTTAGCACTCTGGACTTGTAACCGGAGGGTTGCCGGTTTGAGCCCCGACCAGTGGGCCGCGGCTGAAGTGCCCTTGAGCAAGGCACCTAACCCCTCACTGCTCCCCGAGCGCCGCCGTTGTAGCAGGCAGCTCACTTCGTCGGGATTAGTGTGTGCTTCACCTCACTGTGTGTTCACTGTGTGCTGAGTGTGTTTCACTAATTCACCGATTGGGTTAAATGCAGAGACCAAATTTCCCTCACGGGATCAAAAAAGTATATATACTATACTATACTGATTATTTTTGAAGGATAAAAGACATTATATGGAAACTTGACAAATTACTGTAAGCTCGAGTCGTATTGTAGACGATATGCAACAAATATGTGGGAGAAGTCCGCCCATACGGTATCCTCTGATCAAATGAAAATAAGGGAAAAAGTGTTATGTAAGAGAGTTTCAAAGCTAATTCAGGCCCAATAATGGCACATGCTGTTGGATACTTTCCCAAAGAAAAAAGCTTGAAGCCCTCCAAATCATTCCCAGGCTTACCAGTGTGTTTTGACACTGTTTTATATCTCCATCTGAACACTATGCACCCAAAGAAATAACAGCTATTATAGCGTGGAATACCTGTCCTATGGACTTTTGCATGAATTACTTTGTGAGCTCTTTATTTAGTCTGGGCTAAGTCAGAAGCACATGTACAGCCCTGTATGACTCTGGTGGATGTGTAGGGAATAACGGTTATAGTTTTGGACTTCAGATTCTTTGGTGTTATGAAGATCCCCAGTGGTGAAGTCAAGACTAATCCCTCAGCATGACAAAACATACTCCTTTCTTCTAGTCGTTTAATAAACAAGAGCGCTCATTAGCTTCCAACAGCATGAACCCAGTGACTCTGGAGCCAAAGCATTCGTGTTTGCTGCCACAGTCTTGCTGGGTTACACAGCACTGAAAAGCTTCTTTTGTATACGCTTCCAAAATTAAAACACACACTTGGAAAAAGTCCATTAACTATGAGTATGCATAAAGTGTTATATATTATTACAACTCAGTTTGTACAACTCATTTTTTTGCTATGGGAAAATTGACCATGTTGATTTGGGCACTACAGTGTTATGTTCATGCGTTTTGCAAATCACAGTATTACGTTTGGTTCTCAGAACAGGGCCAGATGTACGTACATTTGCGAACGTAGCGTTATCAGCATCATGGACAAACCGCAGATTACGAACGCTGTCAGACCCAAGTTTCCGTCTTATTTATCAAACTAGTGTAAACTCTTCCTCTCCTCTCTTGCCTTTCTCTGCCTTTCTTCGCCCATAAACGCAATTTACGAACCTCCACAACTGAATGGCAGAGCCTATACAAGCGCAGTTGAATGAAGTTAACTGATGACAACATTAAGAAGAATCAAACGTTTAGCGATCATGAAATTATACCATACCTGATAAGATGTCAACAAGCACGGAGATAATGAAGATCAGTAGTTTTACTCAAAGTACTTGTGCACGTAGGCTATAGAAAATTGGTCAAATATAGCAAGTAGAAAAGTTTAAGTGAATGATGTGAAAGTGAAAGGAAGACATTCAAAAGGCCAACGAAAGTTAAGGTTGCTTTTGATAGTACAAATACTTACAAAACTGGTGCTCTAAATAGCGATTCTGTTGTCTTTGAAAGGTTCTCTTATTGACGCATTGAACTGCAATTTGGATTAACACCTGCTTTTTACAAGGCGGAAGTATTTAGTCGCAGAATAGACGTGCGCTTTCAGGAGCAGTCTTTGTACATACCGCGGAATACATAATTAAGCGCTCTTTACTCTTCCCCTCCCATCTTTTTATGCTAAACTCCCACTTTCCCCTGGATCCTCCCATGAATGCATTATGCATGACACGAAAAACGCAATTAGCCATGTTCAGCTCCCGCGACAGGCAGTTTGCGCTTTTACATCATTGCGGCCTGTTTGTACATACCTCGCAATGATTTTACACGCACGTTGCGAAACAAATACGCCTGAAGTGGGCGAAAAACACGTTAGTACATCTGGCCCTCACTACCTTACAGCCTGATCCGTAACAGCCACGAGCCTGTGGCTCTGCACTGGGTATTCTGGCATTTAATGTACATGGAATCTGCTTGTGAACTGCGGTGGTTAACAGTGGTAAGGAAAGTAGAAGAGACCACAAGTGGCTCTTCAGGATCTGAGTTCCATGAATGTACAGACAGATGGAAATACTTCAGTGTGTGAATAGTGCTTTGAGGATTTCACTAAAGACTCAAAGTTTCCTTAGAAAATGATCATTCATTCACAAGCCACAGTCACTTTCTCCATTAAAGCAATGTCTCTCTCTCTCTCTCCCTCTCTTGCGCGCATGCTCTTGCTCTCTCTCAGCATGGATGACATTAATTTAAAAAAATGTAGAGTGTACAGGGAATATGCATGCTGTGTTAAACCTATCATGTGTAGAGTGAGCTAATACATGAATATAAACATGAGGAAATGATAAATGTGTAATGTACACATGACGTTGATGTGTCCACCAGGTTATCTGCAGGAAGCGTACCTATGGACCAAGCAAGTTCTGGATGTTATGGAGAAATCTATGGTGCTTCTTCAGGATGTGACTGATGGGTCACTGTATGAAGGTGTGGCCTATGGAACTTACACCACTCGCTCCCTCTTCCAATACATATTCCTGGTCCAGCGCCACTTTGCCATCAGCCACTTTGACCATCCATGGCTTCATAAGCACTTTGCTTTCTTGTACCGGACTCTACTGCCAGGTAATGCCCCACCATCATTTACTTCTGTAGCAGGGTGCTTGCGCAGGCCTGGATAGCCTGAAAGAATTATGGACATTTGAATTACTGATTTTCAGACCTGCAAAAGTCTTGATAAAGTCAGGAATTTTTGCTCTTGAATGTTATTTTGAATGCTATTTGGGAAAAGACAACCACACACTGTGTAGAAATGATGTTACTCTAGAGCCTTACAAAGAGGCCTCCATAACTGGGATCCAGCCCACTCTCACAACCACAAACACAGTTACCAAGGTCATAAACTACACCCATCTTGGGATGCCACATTTAACAATTAAGGGAAACACTACATGTAAATGTCAGAAAGTGACAAGTGCCAAGAAAGTGGCAGTTACCCATAATTCACAGAACCAGGAAATCACCAGCCTAACTCATCACCTCAGTGGACAGGTGGCAATGACTTCCAATATAGAGGTGTATTGTAAAGTTGTAGTAAAGACTCTTAGGTCACTGAACACATGCTTTCTGAACATAGACATTAGGCCTCCATTTCATCAGTGTTCATGTCAGAAAAACACACTTTGTGTCTTTGTGCCCGTCTTTGTTTTGAGAGAGGTGTATAAAGGTACAGTATAAACGTGTGTATTTTAAAACAGATATTGGTCTAAATAGTTCAAAAGCCATTATATTGTGTTTGTTGTGAGGGGATTTACATCTAGTGCCAGTTGTTTAGCTGTGTAACATTGAACTGTTCCTGAAACAACATGCATTTTGAGAAAGTATCTCAAGCTCAAGTTGTACACTGACTGGCTGAGGTACTTGAGGTACTTCTACAGTATACAGTATTAAATGTAGTCAAGACCAATTGTTACTAAAGGAAATCAGAGTAACCGTGAGTTACGCAAGATACGCTTCAGGACACACACACACACACATGCACTGGGGCAAAAGTGATTGCATCAGACTGGTCATCGAAGAATAGCTACATTGGAACATATTTTCATTTCCATGTAACAATTTAATTATCATCTACCCAAAAATGGTCATGCACATTGTTTGACTTTTTATTGTAGTGAGATTTATTTTCAGTTGTCAAAGTGGTGGAGACATTAGACAGCATACCAAGGTTAACTGATCCTTATGCTTGTATAACCCACATGATTTTGTAGACAGTCCCTAAATCATTGTGATGTACTCTGAGTTATCCGATAGCCTCTTGACTGTGCGCGAGACAAGTGTGATAATCAAAAAATAAAAACTGCCACTTTAACATTCACACCGGAAAGTAAGTAAGTAAGAAGGGAAGGAGATGGAGAAAATTGCCTGCATCAAAAGAGTGAAATCTTACAGATCAAATCTCTAAATCCTTGATATTTGCCTGGCTCTGGCCCTCAGTCCTGTCCGGGCCATATCATTTACATGCTGATCTACATCCTACAGTTTTAAAATAGTTTAATATGCTTCATCACTTACAATGTTTTTTATGTTTACCTATTGATACTTTTATTGATCCAGTATAGAGCATTGCTTATATTAGTGACTTGTGCAGAGTGAATTAAATACAAAGTGAATTACCTTGAATGTCAGACTTAATATTATTTTTGTATTTTAACAAATCTGAGTGTTTGTGTGTGTTGTCTGTGGTGAGTCATTGACTGTGGTCTAGTCGTAACCTACGTAAACCAGTCTTTAGAATCTAGAAGCTGTGTCTTACTGAGAAACACCACATGCTCAGATTAGGATTCCACATGTGTGCCGGCCACCTTTCTTTGGTGACCTCTTTAAGTTGTCAGGTGAAGTTCTCCTCCCATGGCAGTACTGAGAGGCCCGTTGGAAGGTCAGGGGGAGGGCAGCCATGGAGAAGGCCGGCAGGTCAGCCCTGGGCATTTTACAACTCCCTGTTAACAGGAGCTGTATTGTGTTTAGACAGCACAGCCTGCACATATTTACTGCTCTGCTCTAATTACAGCCAGAAAGGAGATCTAAACCAACAATTTCTACTTTTTCCACTTATCTATCTTCATGACAGAAGAGAGAGCAGAATGAGAAAAGAATAGCTTTTCTTTGTGTTCTCATTTGGATAGCCCAAATGTTATTGTCTGCACTTTCACTTCACCTGACCTTGATTGCCATCAAGGCTTTTACAAAAAGAGTCATTCTCACTTTGATTTCCTTCTTTCATGTTGTTATCCTTGGCTTTCTAGTGATGCATTTTGGTTAAATATTTACTTGCAGTTGCTAGGCTTTCAGATCAAACTGCTGCTTCTATTCTCAGATCTTTAGATGGAGCCAAATTAATGAAAACATTGTGTTTAATTTATTCACATTCACCAAACAAGTAATAATATACTCTGACTCAGTTCAACAATATGTGTGGTTAATAATATGTTAGGACTGTTTATAGTAGAAATTTGTGACCGGACAAAAAGCTTTTGTTCCCAGTATGGCATACTTCTGACATATGTTATGTGTTCAAAATATTTCATTTGAAGAAGAGCCCAGATGTATAATGTAATTATGTCTCATTTTGCTATGACAATTATTTTATTGTGTGATTATCCTCTTAGTGGCATGACGCATATGGAGCATTGAAGTTCATGTTTAGATGTTGTGTGATCTTTCATGGACCTTGCTCTTTTCTCATCAGGTTTCCAGCGCAGTGTTGCCATTGCAGACTCCAACTACAACTGGTTCTATGGTCCAGAAAGCCAGCTGGTGTTCCTGGACCGATATGTAATGCGAAATGGCAGTGGGAACTGGCTTGCAAACATGATCCAAAAGAACCGTGTAGTGGACGGGCCAGGCCAAGCAGGGAAAGGCCAGAGATGGTGCACGTTGCACACAGAGTTTCTCTGGTAAGTGTTTACAAAATCAGGCTGTATCATACACAGCGGACTCATCAAATTATATTTGTGAGTCATTTGATCTGCTATCTTTATATCTACTTTTTATTCTATAGGTATGATCCAAAACTAACAGCCACACCTCCTCCTGATTATGGACTATCTAGACTCCACTACTTTGAGGACTGGGGAGTGGTCACCTATGGGAGTGCCTTATCAGCCACGCTCAACCACACCTTTCTCTCCTTCAAGTCAGGGAAGCTGGGAGGACGTGCCATATATGACATTGTACACAAGAACAAGTACAAGGAGTGGATTAAGGGCTGGCGTAACTTTAACGCAGGTCATGAGCACCCTGACCAGAACTCTTTCACCTTCGCTCCCAATGGGGTCCCATTCATCACAGAGGCTCTCTACGGCCCAAAGTACACTTTCCTCAACAATGCGGCCATGTTTTCCCCTGCCGTGTCAGAGAGCTGCTTTGCCCCATGGGAGGGCCAGCTGACTGAGGCCTGCAACTCCAAGTGGCTGAAATACAAGCATGGCCCAGCAGCGGACTGCTTGGGCAGAGTGGACGCCGTCCTGGAGAGACAGGGAATGGTGTTCATCCGCGGAGAGGGCAAATATGCTTACAGCGAAGAGCTGAAGATCCAGAGCTTTCAGAGGAACCTCCTCCTGCTTCACCCTCAGCTACTAATTCTGGTGGATTACATCCACTTGGAAGAAGACAGCCCGACAAGGACCATGAGCAGCTTCTTCCACAACACTGACCAACCTTTCAAAGACATCACAATGAATGGCATTTATGGCGCCTTCATCAAACAAGATGAGGAGGCCTACAAAATGTTTTGGATGGATGACACGGGCCATAGCGAACGAGGAGTTCTGGGATACAAGGGTTATCCACGTGGATATCCTTACAATGGCTCAAACTATGTGAATGTGACTATGCCTCTGAGGATCCCCCACAACAGAGTGGCTTACATCTTCTTTGGACCAGGGATGGAGGTGCAGAGCTTCAATATGAGAGGAGATGCACAGCGAGTTGACATTTATCTAACAACCAAGGAGCACACCTACACCATCTACCTGCTCACTGGCGATAAGGCCACCAAGCCGCTGTTTGCCATGGTCCTGGCCAACGACAAGAAGATCGTGTTTGAGAAGGCGGCAGGAGTGAGGGACAGCGAGCTGCAGGAGGTGGAGGAGTATGTGAACGTGGTGGAGGACAACCTTCAGCACGTCAAGCCCGTCTTCCAGCACCTGGAGAGGCAGATTCTCGCGCGGGTGCTCAACACGGATAATTTCCGCAAGACTGCCGAGCGCCTCCTTCAATTCTCTGACAAGAAGAAGACAGAGGAAACTGTTGAGAAAATGTTTGCTTTGACCAAGAAGCAGGGCAAAGGTAAGGTTGGCAAGAAAGGTAATCTTGGAGACAGACTTTCAGACAGCCTACCGGACATTTTTGCCTTGATTGAGGGCAGTGAAAAGAAGGAGAGGCAGAGGACAATGAAGCGTGTGTATGAAGAGGTCCCGGAGGAAGGGGACGGAGACTCTAGGGCTTTCGTGGATTACTCCGATATCCGCAAAGGCAAGAAGGCCGGCTTTATAAAGGGCCGGAAATACAAGGAAGTTCATATGCTGGCTACAGCCAGAAGCGAAGACCTGTCCAACACCACCTCATACATACGGATATTCCTCATTCTAAACATTGCCACTTTCATCCTGCTCCTGGCTGTGCTGTTGACACGCTTCCAGAGAGCCCAAAGTCTGCACACCCAGAGGTGTTTCTACTGTGTCCTCATCATTGACAGCTTCATTCTGCTTTGTTTGTATTCGTCATGTTCTCAGGCACAGTGCTGACAGCCTCACTCTGTGCCACCGTGTTGTTAATTTAATCCACACTCAAAACCTCTGCCGTTTACAGAGAGTGAATATGTGTTGCACACCCGACCTGAGCCAACCGAATGGGGGTGTTGAGGAAATGTTAATTCCAAATAGGAATTGATAGATTACCGTATTTAGCAAGATCACCTTTGAGATTATAAGCTTCTGTGGAGCTTTAGAATCAAGATTGTATGAGCTCTGACATGCAACAGACTTCCTGCCTCACGTCAAACATCTCCCAGGATAGCCACTAAAATGCAGAGATGTCATGTCATGGCCTATGCAGAATGGTAAATTACACAGAATGGGAAATGTCCTATGTTTCTCAAGAATATATAAAAGTGTATATATGTTAAAACAAGATATATTTTTCAAGTTATTTTATACTCTTTGTAATTAAAGTACAGAAATATGACTTGCATTTCATTGTGTGGTCCTTATTAATACCATTACAGTTGTACCATAATCAGCACCACATTCAGATGAAAAAAGAAATCCTCTCATCTCTTTAGAGCTGTTGCTGTATGATGCTGTATGTTGAATATCTGCACAACTCGTGTTAGAAAGACAGCACAGATCCCATGTCCACAGGTGCAGGACTGACTAACTTCAACACATACATTGTACTGTATGACTGACTAACTTCAACACATACATAATGAACTGTATGATTGACTAACTTCAACACATACATAATGTGTATGGCTCCTTCTGTATTATTTCAGGAGCTGTGCACTCGTCAGAAGTAATATTGAAAACGTTTTTAGCATTACAATGAGCAGAAATGGCATTATGGATACACACACTTTAATTGAGAATGTATTACACTGAATCCTATAAGTTGCTCATGATAGGGCCTTGAGTTGGACACAAGGAATTGTAGTTTAGAAATTCGTGCTCACTATGAAATGAGCAAAGAAAAAACAGTGTTTGCTCCACAAAAAATGTCATGTGGCTACTTAGAGTAAATTGAGAATGTGTTACATTCTCCCACATTCTCAAGGCCCACGTGTTGAACCATGGTACGACAACATAACAAACAGTTTGACAAACATGAGGGTGATCACAAGGTAAAGGTGCATTAAGATAATGGACTAATACATCTAACCTGGTCTTTATGTTAGCAGGGCTACACATGGTGTTATGCTAGAGAGCTGGGCTAGCATGCAGTAGCTAGACAAGTTGTGGGCTCAATTCTCACCTGTCACTGTTGGGTCCCTGAGCAAGGCACTCAACCCCAAGCTGCCCTGGGAAGACCAGCCCCTGCAATAATTAACATACATCAGCCAAATAAATAAATCAGTAGCCTAAGGTATACTTGATGATGAACCAGGATTTTCAACTCTTTTCAAAAAGTAACTATATTGGGTTATTCAACTGTTGGCATCGTGTTCTGTATTCCATGTGAGGTATACAGTATGCAGTGATGATCTCCATTAGTTCAAGTTCAGGTGTATTGACATGTACTCAAGGATTTATCAGTAAATACATTTTACTGATAAATTTAAACCAAAATTATGCCATGACAGTGACAGTTGACATGCAATTGTTGATTTAAAAAAGCTGGCCTATATGCTGCCACCAGATGGAGATGTTATGACAGGTCATCCTTCAGTGCTTGGTGGTCCCACTCCTGCATGATATGGAATCACTTGACAACGCTTATTTGAGAAGCAGCACCAGTGAGCTAGGTTGTAGTTTAGCCATAGGCTAATTTCTTCTAATTTGAGATCAACACAAAATGCAATGGGCTATATAATTCAAAACTCGCTTTTCAAAATCTTAAAGGGGTCTTTAGTAACACTCTAAAACACTTAGGCTTCTTGGTAGGCTTATGCCCTTTGCTGTTTCATTGTTCGACATATTAAATATTCTGCAAAACACTGGTCTATTTTGTGTGGATTTGTATTTTCAAACAACTATATGGTTACGGCACAATGACTGACATAAATATATTCATGGATAACACACTGCCATAAGCATCTAAGAACAGTAGGCCAAATGTAGGCCTGCTTTTAGCCTATACTTAGACCTACTGATTGCACAAAATGAAACCCCACCCTCGAGAAATTGTTTGATCACTTAAATTCTGCACAGGCAAAGATGACCATTGCTGACCATTTTTTTCCTTTATCCAGTTTACCAACTATCTCAAACTGTCATGGTTGAACTGTGATGGCAATGAAGCTGAAGCCCGACAGGGACCCCTGCTGGTCAAAGTTGAGGAAAAGCCCTGTGTAGCAAATTGTTTCACAACCAGGAAATTATCAACGCAACGTGATGTGAATGCAACAGATATAGACAGTGTGGTTTAGTGTTGCAGAAATTATGCCATCTGGTCAAAAAGTAGCTCGTTTCGTTGTCCTTCGCTGTTTTTCAGATGTTTCTTCGTTTGGAAGTAATGAGTCATCCTATCCACAAGAGGTCGTTGCGTTAGTTTTTTGCTCATTTGGTTGACACCAAAGTGTCAACACCTTTATACAGTCTATGGTTGGCACCAAACGTAGAGACTAAACAGTTCATGATGGGGGCTCGGGTTGGACGCATGTTCAGAAATTTTAATTTAGAAAATCGTGCACACCGTGAAATAGGAAGGGAAAAACCAGTCTCTGCTCCCCGACACCCAACTCCAGTGACTAACGTTACGGCTGAAAGCGCCGAGGGTAGGTGTTTGCTGATCACTTTTTAACCCATAAAATATATAGCTTCTAGGTTACTGAAGTAAGTTAGGTAACGTCAACGCTAACCTTGGTTCACACTATTCCGACCAGCCATAGACAACAACTCTGGGTTGGATAGTCTGGGACTCACCTGGGACATGATTTCCTCTAGCTGCTAGTGCAGAGGGTAAAACAAAACTATAGTGTCGCTTCCTGACATTGAATAGTAACGTTATCTGTTAACGTAATGTGCAATGACAGCTCGCAACCTCACTCACAGCAGCATGACCTGATGCTAATTTGTGACCACTTTTGTTAATGTTGTTTTGGCATAATAGTCAGTAAGTTATCTAAACAGGTTCCCCAAGCCAAATGATGTAAGAAACGTAGCAGCTAGTGTCACGACAGTCTGTCACGTGTTTGCTCTCAAGGTACTCGGCAAGGTTCGCTGGGATTGCGTTCATCCAGTCACACAGTCACAGTAGAAGCTATCTTATTTGTGACTGACATCTTCACTGTATTGTCTGAACATTTTGAGAATATCTACTCTTGTTTTTAGAAATCACGGAGGAAATCCATAAGAAAAATGACCCATTGCTGACATTATTGAAGACTGTCTATGTGGAATCAAAAGATCCAGCACCTCAGGTATGTCTTCCTAAAGCCTATGTTTTGTCCAGTGTGTGGCCATCAGACAGTGATTTCTGAGTTGTTGGTGATTAATAGACTGGCGGTAACATTATGGTGGGCTGGCATGACGGGCTATGCTGTGATGCAAATTTCCTCAAGGCCACATTGTCTGGAAAACATGGTTTGATTGATCAGATGCATAATTGTTATTGTTTCTCAAAGATAAAGGGATTTGCACTGAGAACTGCTATCCATTCCCAACGCAGTATGTCGATATCACTGATATCTACATACTGCGTTGGCTTGGTTAAATCCAGAGACCAGATTAAGGGCCCTTTTCCAATAGCAGTCTCCGCCAGTGTTGACACGTGTTACTTTTCACGGTCACTGTTGCAGTGTTCTGCCTCTACATGGTCACATACACTGAAATAGATTTATAAATAAGAACCATTATATTACCACACATTTATATGTCAGTTTCAAGAACATTATGGTAATAATAAGAAAACATTGGCATTAAAATCCTTCATGGCCAGATCTAGTTTATTGTTTTTAAACATTGTTGCATGTGTTGCTTTTCAGAGTGTGCCGTCTGAGTCAGGGACGAAAGCAGAAGCTGAACGGAGGCCGTTAAAGTTTACCTTGCCAGGTGACCCATATGGTATCTGCGATATCACCGACGTCCCCAAAGGGAAAATCTCCATTGTTGAGGCTCTCAATGCACTCAACCACCACAAACGGGAACCTCAGACATGGACTCCAGAGAAAGTGGCCCAAGAGTACTCGTTAGACTTGAAAGATACTCGGGGCCTTTTGACCTTTTTTATCCCCTTTGAAGTGAAAATAATACCACCCAATGAGGGTGGGCCCCAACAGATTAAGGACTCTTAGGATCTAGGAGCATATTCTGTCTATATCTGATTCAAACTGTCAAGGTTGAATTTGTGTGTGCTCGTGCACAAATATTACGTGTTTATTTTGATATTCTGTGGATACTGAGAAGTATTTTTTTTTCTGCCTAAAGTGGAGTACAATTATTTATTGACATACTGTTGCGTTAAAGATGTCTGTAATACCACGTTATAGAGACAAAATGTTTTATGTTGTAATGTGAATTTAAAGAAAAGATGCACAATATTTTGAATCAGTCAATGGCCTTAATCACTGAATAGCTATGTATAATGGGGACTAACGTTGAGAAACTGAAGTAGCCCTGCAACCTTTTGGCCTCAGATAGGAGTGTTGCTGAGAAACCTTAAATGTTAAAAGCCTGGCGTGCACCAATGAGCCAAACCAATTATGACTTAAGTCCTCTGGTCCCTCTGCAGCTCCAACTTACCAATCACTTGTACTAAAGATTCCCTGTTGCATCTACCTCTCAGATGGCAGTAGCTGATCCTGAGGAGGGGTTGAAATGGTTCAGATTTGTTTTTCTGTTCCTTACCATTGGAATCTGGGCAATTTGGGGGCCAAGGCAACACCTTCCTCTTTTGCATGTTTCTCAAAACCATTTGCCAATAATGTGTGCACTATGGCAGGGTGTATAATCATATTGTATTGAACGAGTCCACACTCATACTGTTGCAATGAAGGGTCTTAGATATACCATGTTTGTGATTAAGTGACATACCTAGATAGGTTAACTCAGAGTAGGTGGCAAACCTAGTAGAAGAGACTCATGGCTTCATTCTTATAGTAAACCAAAGCAACAGGGCTCTATTAGGAGGCCTACCACCTACTCTCAGTTAGTTTACCCAAGTGTGACACTGAACAACCCAAGAACATGGATTAGTAATAAGCCTGACAAAGTTGACTTGGAGTATGTTGTAAACCTCCAAGAACTTCATGGCTTCATTCTCATGCAAAAACAAAGCCATAGGGCTCCTCTACCACATACTCTCCATGATCGCAGCTAGGCTGGTTGATCATCTAATCCGATTGGGATACCGGTCTAGAGCAATGGTTTGGTAGTTGGAACATGTCAAATGGATGTTAACATGAATGCCAGATCCAAGTTGCAGACATTTAGCACCAAATAAAGCTGCAGTTGTGACATTTGACCAGCATACAGTAGTGTGTTTCATGTATGAAGGGGTATGTTCCCTCATAGCTTTTCACTACATATTGTGGAACATGTTATGCATTATGATTTGTTATTGTTAATATTCTAAATGTGTCTATTTTTTAAAAAGTCTGGCAAATACCCTCATCCTAGTAAACTTTAATGCATTTAATTAGTTATCATTGTTATCATGCATGCCATTTTAATTGCATGTGCTATGGTAGTCAAACTTGATATTGGGCGGTGATGTCCCTCTATCAACGATACGATTGGTTAAAGAAATGCCAATCTAAACTTGGTCTCGTTGAAGCTCGTGATAGGCGTTGCTAACGTTGATGCAATCATTCATTAGCCTATGCTTTGAGGTAGGAACTTGGTGAGAAGCCTTTTGGTGAAGAGAGTAAACAGTGATTTTTCATTGAACGCGTAAACGCATGTTTAACGTGGATATAGACAACTCACTATAGTCAACAGATGCGTTTTTAGGAAACACCCGACCCTTATAATATTCACTCAAGAATTTAGAACACCTCATCGTCGTTTTTTAAGCGCAATCTAATGTTTCAGTGTTTCTTTGTCGCCGAAGACTTCCTCCTGTTAGCTAGTCCGCGTTGAGTATGTAGGCTAACGTTAACCTTAACAAGTGGATGATATCTACCCGGTATCCAGCCACACACAAGCAACATCTTTACTGAGTGAAATGTCTTGTCGTGATTCTAACGTGATTACTAGATCATCACTACAGTTATTGATACAATCACTTGATCAACACCGACATTTTCCTGCACGTCTGACAGTGAATAAGGTATGGTTTGTCATTAACGTTACTTGTTAATAAGGTTGATTTATAGATTTTGTATGTGAAAACTAGTAGCCTAATGAGATTCCGTCTTACTTAGCAGCTACCGAAAGCATTTAAATGTAACGATACGATAGCCTAAGTGACATGTTGTAAGACGGAACATCTGTCTATTTCTAGGGCAACGGTTGAGCTAAAATGCTAATGTAAAGCACAATGTGATGCATTAGATCAATGTCTTTGTCCAACAGTTCAGTAAACGTCCGATTAAATCAACCTGGTAATAGTTTTACAGTCTAGACGTTTTACTCAGGAAATAAATAAAGCCTTGTCAATGTCCAGGCAATAAGGTTGCCAACAGAAGCAGACTTGCAGGCAAGCAGTGATTTCTTTAAGGCAGTCATAAACCCAAGCCATGGCAGAATACGTTAGCAGCATTGAAGGAACAAATGATTTTGATTAATGTAAATTATTATGTGATGTAGATGCTAGCATATTACCACATTGCCATTTAAATTCAGATGCTTACTGATCTAAGATCGATTAAGTGACAAGCTAATTAAGTGATAATTACTGTGTTGTGCTTCCCTAAATAAAGTAGGATGATAGTTGTTATTCTTTCAGTGGGTGGATTGACCCTTGCTGTCAGTTGATGGCATATTTGCATGTAATGCATTAACTGTCTAAATGTAGTCTTTAATGCACACATTAGACAGTGTACTCGATGATACTGTAAGTCTGATGCTGGGTTCAACAAGCACTCTGCATAGGACCATGTTGTCAGTGATTCTAGCAAGGCCTATTTCCCTTCTCCAGTTACTATGGTTTCTGCATTAGATACCTGCATTCCGACTTTGGTCCAGCTTTTTAAAATAATCTGATTAATTTGAATTCGGATTAATTTGGTCTTATTTAAATGTACATAGCATGCTGCAGTAAGTTAGACTTATTACTCCATTTACCCTTGACTCCCACCATGGGACATAGTGAAGACTCCAATTTGTATCAGATTAAACATATTAATCCTTGCCTTACAGGCATCCCTGTTTTATTGCAAGATTTGTAGCAGTCACTGGTCCATTGGGCTGGACTGATAGTGGCATTAGCTGTACAATGTAGCTGATAAATGGGGTTCTGAGTTTGATACATTTTTTATACAGTACCATTTCCAAATCTACTTTGCCCTCCTCTAATTAAAAAGTCAACCAGGTGGCCTTGGATTTAGTACTTAGTTTCTACTCAATGCAGTGCTAATACTTTAGGCCTACATTTTAGTACATTATAGGTCTAAAAATGACTGCTAGTCCTCTCAAGCTGTTTGTTATGATTATCTTAGTTTCAACCCTACCTGTTTAACCTAGGTAGTAACAACAAAAACAAAGACTTAAATTCAACTAAACATGTTTCTCCACAGCAGAGAACACATGTTTAAATCCTGTCTCCATATCAGATTTGGGCGTAGCTGGACATCTGCTCCATAGCAGGCGTAAAATAATAGGCTATGCTCTGTTTGGACAAGCGATAAGAATTTTTTTATTGCTATCAGATGTCCCCAGATGAACATTTGCTTACTCCATCATGCTTTCCAGAAATGGCCCATTATATTAGGCTTGATCGTCAGCATGCGTGTTAATGTGTGGTTTTGGTGGTTTTATGTTGTGATACACTGAAAACAGGATGAGTAGGCTAGGCTAATGCTGGTTAGCATGCATAAAAAAAGCCTGTTCAGTGCCTTGTTATTACCTTATTCAGAAAACTCTGGCGTTCATTTTCTTATCAGCCTGTTCAATAGCCTACTGTGTCAAAGGCAGACTTTCAGTGGGTCAGTATCCACTAATGCTTTGTGTTTGTATAAACTAGCATATATTGTGAGCAGCTGTCTGCGCCTGTACAACACAACCCCTATGCACAAGAAGCCTCATCTCTAGGATAACGCAAAATGAATACTCAGCTTTATGAGACAAGGTTTATGGTGATTAAGCTTACCTTAATATGATTAAAATTCAAAAGACTGGATATATCAGAGTGCACTCTTGCATAAAGGCTAGGCTTTAAAACTAACACACCCTTCATATGCTTGGAAAAAGTATTTTCATTCTAGAAGTCTTGTTGGAATAGACCAGAGTGATTGTGATTAATGGATCATTTTAGAAAAATCATAGTGTGTTTTCAAAATTATATGTTTTTTTATTCAGTAAATTTCAGATTTAATTGAATATATTTCCTTCTGTCTGTCTGCTCATCTGTTTCCAGGTTCCTGTCACACGATTCATCCCCAGTGTTGGGATGCCACTGCTGAAGCTACCACATAGGGTAGAAGACTTGTAGTCACCATGCCTCAACACAGGTCAGCTGCTTGTGAGGAAGAATGGTGTATGCCACTCACACTACCATTACTCATGCTGTGGAGGTCAACACAACCTTTGCCAGCCTGGTTGGTTTTGGGGCGCTGAACTCCACCCAACACCCCGAGGCTCACCAGGAAATGGAGCGGGCCTCGGCTGAGAACAGTTCTGTGGGATACAGGACATTTTCAGAACCAGTGAGTCTAGCATCACAGGACACTGAGCCAGGCCTCAGCCTCCCACTGCAGATCTTCTTCTGCACCGTCATCGTTGCAATCCTGTTGGTGGCCTTCCTTGGTAATGTGGTGGTGTGTCTGATGGTCTATCAGCGTGCTGCCATGCGCTCTGCCATCAACATCTTGTTGGCTAGCCTAGCGTTTGCAGACATGATGCTGGCAGTCCTGAACATGCCGTTTGCCTTGGTGACCGCTGTAACCACAAATTGGATCTTTGGGGACATCTTCTGCAGGGTGTCAGCCATGTTCTTTTGGCTCTTTGTCATTGAAGGGGTGGCGATCCTGCTTATAATTAGCGTGGATCGCTTCCTCATCATTGTACAGAAACAAGACAAGCTAAGTCCACGCAGAGCCAAGGTTCTCATTGGAATCTCATGGGGCTTGTCGTTTTGCTTCTCCTTCCCTCTGGCTATTGGGCAGCCATCTCTACAGATCCCCCCCAGAGCCCCACAGTGTGTGTTTGGCTACACCGGTGAACCTGGCTATCATGCCTACGTTGTGCTAATTATGCTAGTCTTCTTCTTTGTACCATTCATGGTCATGCTGTACACCTTTATGGGAATCCTGAACACCATCCGCCATAACACTATTCGCATCCACAGTCATCCTGACAGCATCAGTCTGAGTCAGGCCAGTAAACTGGGCCTTATGAGCCTGCAGAGGCCCTTCCAAATGAACATTGACATGAGCTTTAAGACGCGTGCCTTCACCACCATCCTCATCCTCTTCTCCATATTCACTGTATGCTGGGCCCCATTCACCACGTACAGTCTAGTCTCGACCTT
Organism: Alosa sapidissima; assembly: GCF_018492685.1. Lineage (NCBI taxonomy): Eukaryota > Metazoa > Chordata > Actinopteri > Clupeiformes > Clupeidae > Alosa > Alosa sapidissima. Next base: position 3,854,223 of record NC_055962.1, on the reverse strand, counting down.
CAGCAGTGGCTTCTACCACAAGAACAGCTTCTTTGAGATCAGCACCTGGCTCCTCTGGTTGTGCTACCTCAAGTCGGCTTTAAATCCCCTTATCTACTACTGGAGAATCAAGAAGTTCCGCGACGCCTGCCTTGATTTGATGCCCAAGTACTTTAAGTTTCTCCCCCAGCTGCCTGGCCATACTAAGAGGCGGATCCGCCCGAGTGCCATCTACGTGTGTGGAGAGCATCGTTCTGTGGTATAACAATTGACTTGAATCACAGCTGAAGTGATCCTTTCCTTTTAAGACATTTCTAACTAATTGTAGTAAGCTGTGATTGTTTTTTGCTTTCTAAGGATGTGTCTTTGCTCTGTGGAAATCAAGTTTACAAAGCCTGTAAATTAAGTGCTTAAATTGATGGTTGAACAACCTGAAAATCGTTTGTTGCCATTGATATGTACTAGAATGTTTTGTTTAGGGAACACCAGTCAGGATGCTGCTATATCTGGTGAAAATGTGCAATTTCAGTGTACTGTACAATTATATTGAATGTAATACAATGTGGATATTTGTTACATTGTTAGTATTGTTTAAAGTGTCTTTAAGTTTCCTTAAGATAAACCCAGTCTACTTTTCCAGACTGGTTAACTTGATTGTTATTGAGGCTGTGAACATGAATCACAAGTGAAGAGTGTATACAATGGAAAAGAGCATTTCCATAAGTAATCTGCACGCTCCTTAAATGTACTGTTTGTCAAACTATATTTTACATAGTGTATATGAATTCTTGCATCTGTTACAGAAGACAGGTGTCACACATCACATGCAGTTATGTCTGCTTGTGTAGACTATTTTTGTAAAATGATATTGTGAGAGGAAACTGTAGTTGAGGGAGTTTTTATTTTCACAGTGGTAAGATAAGTGGTGATTACCTCTGAGGATTTGCCTCCCTCCTCAGAGCATTTGCACAGGAAGACATTATCTGTTGTGTATTTGTGTCTTGTTTTTGACTCTTGATGCCCCAATTAAATGGCATATAAACCATTTATTTCAGATGCCAGAGTAGCAGCACCTGACTGGACTCTGCTGGTTTAACAGCGTTTTGTATGCTCTACATATCATTGTTCCTTATCAGTGTCTTTATTTCTAAAGCCAGCCGATTTTCACCTGTACAGAATAATGCTTCTTTATGATCTATAAATTGGAAGTTCACATTAGAAAATATGAAACGCTCTGTTTGAATGCTTGAATGTTTAATAGGTAATTTCTGAATTAAACTTTCTTTGGAATTTAAATTGTGTAATTCATTGTGTTGTAGGTCTCTTCAGAATATTGGTAATGAGCGTATTTGACCGAATGAATGCCCAAAGAGAGGGTGCAGACAGCCCAATGAGTCAGACGCCAAAGGGCAGGAAATCCAAGAGAGGTTAGATGGCGTTTTAGGGTGTGGGTTTCAGGGGTAGGCATCCCCAGTGGGCCTCTGGTTGTCTAGCCAGTTTAATTTAGATGAGGATAATTCAAATGCAGCTAGCGCTGGGTTGAGTTTATTCCTCTCAGCTTTGTAAATACAAACGATGATTTTCTTAATCAGTGTCCTCCGTGGAATTCATTATTCTGCCAGCAGTAGCTAATGAGTACGTTCAGCTCTTTGAAGCTCACCTTAATCATAGCTCAGGGTGCCATTACTAAGCAACAGGAACTTACGGCTGTCTCAAGAGATGCTGGAGAGATGCAAGGCTTTATGCTCTGAGAAAAGTACCTTGCTCCTGAGAAATGGCATGCCTGTATGGACATTCTACTCACAATTTGCAATTATCCATGAGACCACTGTATATGCAGGGAAAAGAAATATAGAAAGAAAATGTTCACAATGGTTGAACCATTAAAAATGTTTTTGCTGTCAGACACTGATGCTTTTGACTGACCACCTAATTGATGTTAACTTATGCTCTGTATGCCAGAGAATGGTTTCCAACGAGCAAAAACAAAAAAAGCCCCGCCTCTTCAGCCCTAAAGAATTAAACTCCCTGATGTTTTCCTGTTCCATATGTGATCATGAGAACTGGATCACCTAGGAACCTGATGATGCAAACAGCTGCCCAGTCGAAGCTGCTTTATTCATGTAATGTTTTTAATGTTAAAGTATTGATATTTAGTCGTTTAGCTGGCTATTTCCATGTGACCAATATTAAAGGCATAGGCTACATTTGAATCATTGAGCTGTGCTGTGTGAGTCATTAGCTCTCATAATAGCATCGTATTAAAGAACATAAAGAGTCCTTTTATAATTCTGTTGGCTATCACACATAATTATGTCTGTCGATTGTTGTAACTAGACATAGTATGGAACTTTAGAACAGAGGAAATAACATTAAGTCAAATATTTTGTAACAATATATCTTGTGTTGCCAAAAATCATTTATTTACTTTGTGTTATGGATCATATTAACTAACACTATGAGATACTGTGCAAAGAATCATGTGTAAGCCGTTGGCCTGCCCATATCACGACTGAAATATTAGCATTCTACTTCTGCTCATGTTATGTAGCATTAATTGCTCCTGATAATTGGTCATTGTTATGAATATGTTGGTCTTTAAACATGGAATCTGGTCATCTTGAACAAATAGTTTTAAATCTGTGTCATCTTGTAGGTGATATATAGCCCAGTAAATTAGACTGAACCTGATGTAAACTAAGCTAAAAGGAATTATTAATGCAACAATAAAAATCACCATTTCAGATGAGATTGTGTAAACTCTCAATTGCCAGCATTTTGTAAACCTTAACCTTGAGAGAACCTTGTCCTTTTTCAAAATATATGAATCTCCTTTCCAGTGAAGTCCTCCCTTCTGTTGTCAACTGAAGTAGTCTGAATAGACCTAACAGACTGTTTTGTCTGTCAGGGTGCTGTGTTAGTGTCTGGTGATTCCCCCAACAGTACAGACCTAATCAGCTGTTAGTGTTATTTTAGACACCATAGCCTACCAAGCAGAAAAGTGGGATCAGAATTCTCACCTTGAAAAATGTGGTTTGTGCTTGAGATAGCTCTTCCTTGTTTCCATGGCAATAAGGAGCACGTGTCTACAGAGTCAGTATATGTGTGTTGCACGTGTCTTGCATCTGACAGAAGAAGTAGCTGTAAAAAAAAATCACACTAGACCCACAAGACAGCTAGCATTTAGCAAAAGGTGTTTAGCATGAAGTTGGTTAATTAATTAAGTGAGGTTCTGCAACATGTCTGTTCACATGAATTTAGGTCTCCAAAATGCAAAGTAAAATCCTCAAAGCCTAATGTAATCATCACCATCATCATCATTAGCATGTATCCATTATCGTCCATCCTATTAGAACATTTTCCACAAATGGGTGTGATTTTTTTTTTTTTTTAAAGGCTATTTGGCAAATTTGGCTATTTTGGTTTTATGCTCATCGTTTTCCTGATTGTTTATCGTTGTTTGCAGCGGCTCGCTTAGTCACACAGTGATTAATCATGGCTCAGCCACCAGCTGATCTCTCATATCAGTTTAACTCTTGATATAGCCTACTACATGGTCTGTCATGTCAACCCTTGTAATCCATTTGGTGTCATGGTATTCCAATTCTTAAGGTGTTTTTTACTGTAAATTCAGTTGTTTACGCAGTTTCCCTTCAAGTCAATTTTGTAACATATAACACAGTAATACTGCACCAATTTATAAATGGATGGATAAATATCTAAAGTTAGGCTATGTTGTGACTGTTTTTGAGCTACATCAAAATCATGTTAGATAACACAAATCCTCCCTATTCACCAGGGCTCTTATAATGTCATACACAGATGAGCAACTTATCACTGTTGACATGGTAACACCAACACGACAGGAGTGAAATCATTTCCTCATCATTTAGAAATGTGCTCCTCCCTCTCATCGGTCAAATTGTAGCCACTGCTTTAGGTACAGAGCAGATAATTACCGGTATGCTCAATGTTCAGAGGATAGCTAAGAATAATGGTTGTCTATATATATTTACAGGAGATGCCACTAGAGATGCACCTGTTTTCATGCTATGATGTGAGATTTTACAGTTGTCTACAAATGTAAAACAAACCACGCAGGTACTGAGGAGTTAACCAAACATCAAAACAAAATGTCAAATAATAAATAAAAATGATATTTACATGCTAGGTAAGGAGACCTACATAATAGACTCATGATGGCAAAAGGCCATTAATCAAACAGTGATAGGAACATAAAAATAGTGCCAATCAATTAAAGTAATCTCAAAGAATGTGTATTCACATCATACATGAACTTTGATTACCTTACATCAGAGAAAATACACATATGCAATTAGATATGCACATACATGCACTGTCATACTGAAACTCTCTTGCTTGAGAACTTCTGAGGCCTGCTAGGGACAAGCTCAAATAACCAAGCCTCTGATGCAACAGTGAAAAGATATGATACAGTTCCACTGTAACAACATGGTGGGCTATGAGAAGTACAAGCCTTTTGGAGAGAATAAAGTGACAGAAGAAGACTGACATTAGACAGGTTGTATTGATGGGTTTTTAATTACTATTTGTATCTTTGAGCGCTACAAGTGCATTATCAACTGAGGGACACAACATGGGTGCAATGTGGCACCATACTGAGGGACACAACATGGGTGCAATGTGGCACCATACTGAGGGGACATCTTCAAGGGACAGTTCACACACATAGATGAAAATACAGTTAGTCACTACACACCTGCCTCCCAGCACAATCTTATTGTAGTCATGATCCATTTCAAATCCTGTGCAAGTATGTTAAGCAATTTGTTTAGGTTGCTGACCTTCTGCTAGATAGGCTAGCTCATAGATGTGTTTTTCTGAGAAATTAAAGTTGGGGGCTGGTTGTTTGGTTGGTGGAGGTTGAGTAACCCAAGGTTTTTGTGTGAATTATCCTGTTAAGGCAAGATGTACAATTTACTGACAGGCATAAGCATTGTTTTCAATGCAGTGCTAGGTCATTTATTTACAGTACCACCTCTCTGAGGTTACTTATCTCAATTCACATACATTATCCCACAATGTTCAATAGAGACAATGTCAATTAACTAAATTAATGTATCAGTGTGTGTAGCTGTCCTTTCACAGCCGATGTGTTTTACTATTGCATAGGTTATTTGTGCAGTTACAGTAAGGCTGGAATCGAATACAGCACTGTTTCCTGCCAAATACCACAGCTACTTGGGGGGTGGGGGGTATGGGGTTGAAAGAAAATTATATCTCATCCAATTCAGTCTTCACATATATCCACAAAGCAGCGGCGTCAAATAGCTGGCTTACCATACGTATTTTATTAAACCATTTAATAATTTTATTAAACCATTTATCCATTCTTTTGTCAGTTCAACAGGTTTTATTCCTCGGTCACAGAGTTCTTTTTCTGCGAGAAGACAAGGTCTTTGACCTCTGCGGTCAGCGAGAGCAGCTCTTTGTGGATGTCCTCGCCGTCGTCCCCCTGGCTGTCCCCTCCTTCCTGCTCCGGCTTCTTCCCCTGGCTCTGGCTCACCAGCTGCTTGACCACCAGGGCCTGGTATCGGGAGAGCAGCTTGTGCTGATCCTACACAGCCGCAAAACACACCTGCAGTTAGTCCATTAGCACACACTTCCCAATGGGGCAAATAGAAATGATTCACTTATTTGGATGGCCTAGATGGATATCCATGGCTATCATCACGTTAGAAGACAATTTAAATGCAATGTAGCAATAGTAATGTGGTCTAAAATGAACACTAATTCTAAAAATAGAAATGTGGTCTAAAAGGAAAACCACAGTTTTAACTTCTTTGTTGTTGCTTATCTGTTATTAACAGATGAAAACAATCATTTGTTGTTGATGTTAGTGGAATGAGGGCATGGGGATTTGTGCAGTGTAGTGGTGAATGTGGTACGGCACCTCAGGGATCTTGCCGACCAGAGTGCCTATAATTTGGGGCACACAGCGTCCAGGCGCGTGCAGCATGCAGTGGGTGCTGGCCTGGAACAGCAGCACACTGGTCAGGTGCAGCACCAGCGCAGGGTCCTCCGTCAGCTTCAGCTGCTCCAGCAGGGCCTGCCGGTGCTGAAAGAGGGCCTGCCTGTGAGAGCACACACACACACACACACACACACACACACACACACACACACACACACACACAGAAACTCAGAAACATATTGAAGCTGATATCACTGTAGTAGTGTAGCTGGCTAAAATTAATTCCACAATATCTACAGTACATCATTTTCTGAAGGAGTACATGCAGATGTGTTTCAACTAAATTAACATTGGTGCCTTCTTGATGAAACCTTTGAATGAGGTGTTACAAGATACACAAATATTGCTGACATGAAACCACACAACTCCTGCCCAATGTCCTTCTGCTTTTAATGTGCACTAAGATGCTCCATATTGAACATGTGAGTACTGTACACTAAGATGCTCCATATTGAACATGTGAGTACTGTACACTAAGATGCTCCATATTAAACATGTGTGTGTTGAGTACTGTACACTAAGATGCTCCATATTGAACATGTGTGTGTTGAGTACTGTACACTAAGATGCTCCATATTTAACATGTGTGTGTCGAGTACTGTACCTCTCTCTCTTCTTGTCTCCTCTCTTTAGCATTAACCCACATTCTTCTGCTGCAGTTTCTAAACTGTCAATAAAGTCCTCAATGCTCTGTAAAAAGAAATGTGCACACCAGATTATGCAAAATGAAGCTATTTCTATGCCACTAGCAAATGACAAAAACTCAGGTCTTCTTTGTGTAAGTTTTAGCAGAACTTCAACAGAACTGTTAAATGGACATGCTCTAGTTGAACCAGTGCCCTACTTTTCCATTCAGACTGTTGTGAAGCCTCATTAGAGGAGCCTTAGTTTCATTCGACAGCTTTCCCAAGATCTTCAACCGAACCTGAGGGACACATCATATTGGGCATAGAGTTTCACTCACTTAAATACAGGAATGTAAAGTTTGGTAAAAACATCAACAACACATCAGCCTGTTACCTCATTAGTAATAGCCCCAGAACTATCTGAAGTAATCAAGCCATCTGACGCCACAAAGTTGACTAGGATGTTAGTGACATCAGAACACACAGTCTTCAGCACATGCTTGGCAATATTGGCTTGGGTTTCATCTGATGAAAAGAATTCAATGTATTATTAGTTAATTTATTAATTGGACAAAAATGTAAAATCAAAAGCACAATGCATATGTGGTCCTTATTTTCTTCAGCAACAAAAAATGACATACCTGAGAAGACTTTTGTGCCCTTATCAAAAAGCTTGATGTTGTTGTACAAGTTAGTGACTTCATCCTGCAGGTCTTTCACATTCTGCTTGCGGTTGCCACCTGAAGTTGATGAGGTTGAGGACATAAATGTCGTCCGCACCACTTCCTGATATATTTTTGTCAAAGGTCTGTTAGATAAGAATTCAGGATTAAAGATTTTCATTCATACTTTTACTAGACAAAACAATGAAATCTGTCTTGGAATTTGCTACTGGAGAGAGTTGAATATGAGTCATAAGCGATGAATACCTCAGTAAGTGGTCTGCTAGGTCCAGGAGCATGTCCTCAGAGCAGTCACATACCTTCTCCTCCAAAACGGCCACAATCTCATCAACAGACATGAAAGGAATCTCTGCCTTACTATTGGGATCTTTTCAAAACAGATGAGAAACACACGTCAACGCAGTGAAAAATCAATACACGCTTAACAGCTTTGCCATGTTGCCTCTGGACTGGACTGGACACTTCATACAGTATGCAGCAGAGTGTGAGGTCACAGTACAGCATGCACTCGTACTTTGTATGTTGGGTCCAGCCTCATCGTCGCTGTCTTCGTCCTTCCTTGACCCCTTTTTCTTGGTTTTGCGGATCCTGATCTCTCGAGCGTTGCCCCCACCACCACCCTTCACACTGCCACCTCCCTCTAGTGAAGGAAACATGCAACACAGTTACTTTGACATGAACACAGGAAGCTAAACACCAGGCTTTAGTGCATCTTGTTGTTCTGCAGAAGCAGCCCATTGCTGGCTTTTGGGTATTCATGAGGGCTTTGGTCTGTAGTGCAGCACAGTGCGTCACCTGCAGCTTTCTTCCTACGCTCGTCCCTCTTGTCCTTTCTGGAGGTGGTGTTCTCAGCCAGCACAGATGGCTGCTTCAGATCCTCTTCTGTGATTAAAAATACCGGATTGTTCTTGACTTCCTGAAAAAGAAACAGATGACGTGGTGTTAAAAATAGGCACCACCATAAGATAAGAAAATATTACAAACATTCACATGTTATTACATATTGGCACATAAATAAATAAATAAATAAATGTCATGTATTTTATTTCATGCAAATAATAAACAATTGAATGTTCAACTGAGTCTTCCACGACTGCTCTGAGCCTGCCAGGTGCATTTTGTGTTCATGCTTACTTTCTGTGCTTTGTGTTGCATGTCTTCATTGAACAGTGCCAGGCAGTTGCTGATGAACTTCTCACTGACCACGACGGTGCCACTCAGAACTCTGGCAGACGACTGCACGTTTGTTGTTCTCATGACTTGGTTGATCAGGATGCCAACATCCTCATTAGAGAAACTGCTGGGTAGGATGGGCTGGGCACATAAAGAGACACATAATGCACAAAGCACTTGATCATTTATGGCAACTGAACAGAGATCAACACTTCAAGATAGAATTTTGAATTTTCCCTTGGGGATCAATAAAGTATCTATCTATCTATCTATATATCTATCTATGATAGTAATGCTAAAGTTCAGTATTCATGCCTCAATGAACTTTACATACCTGTAAATCTGTCCAAGTAGCCGAGTTCACTGCCTCTTCCACTGACGCTTCCAGCTGGTCGACTAGAGCCTGACCGACACAGACTGACCTCAGGAATAAAAGTTTGCTGGACTTGAAGCGCTTCTTAATGTAGTTTACAGGATCCGGAATACCCAGTCGAGTCAAGGCTTCAAACTCTGAAAAGATGCAATGAGTTCATTTTAAATAATACACAGAGCAGCAATGGACAGGGCACTATTAACGCAACATAATGTAAGAACCGGTGTACCCTTTGCTGTAAAATTTCAATGTATACACACACACACACCAGGCGTTGCACATCCGCAATGGGACGCCATTCTCTGTACTATGATCAGATACAATAATTACAATAATTACATATTTAAGCAATAAGCCCCGAGAGGCCGTAGGGTACACTGATTCTACTGTACAACAGCTAAGGGGCGTAGAATTGTTGTAGAACAGTAAACTGTTACTATAAATACCTGGCAAAGTTTCATAAAGTAAAGGCACAGCAACTAGAATTATAACGAGTTATTCCTAGATAATCATTCTTCCGCCAAGAAATATATTTTCTTTTATCTGAATGGTTGCCAAGCAACGCCGAGACGCAGTTACTTTAACTTTTGTATCAAGTTATGGTAGCGCAGTAATATAGAACGAAATGCGGTCAAGGTGTATGTTTATGCTGCATTTTACAACGGCATCAAACGTGATTCAGCCAATCACAATCAAGGACCGGAACTATCAGTTTTAGAATGTTGCTTTACAATGGTAAAGACAGGGATGTTCTTTTGTGGTTCGTAAACCAGATATTACAGTCAAAACTCACCCAGATATCCGTTCTGCTTGAGGAAGGAGTCCACCCAGTTGCTCTGCGTCTTGGAGTAGATGTCAGGGATATAGACGGCTTTGTCCTGTCTGCCCCCCACCACTGAGCCCTTCAGACGGCCAGTGTTCACCAGCTCCTCCAGCACAGCTGGGGACAGCACACTTGGTCACCAGGGCTTACACACTTACACACTGCACTTACACACTTCTACACACTTGGTCACCAGGGCGTACACAATTACACACTGCACTTACACACTTCTACACACTTGGTCACCAGGGCTTACACACTTACACACTTCTACACTTCTACACACTTGGTCACCAGGGCTTACAGACTTACACACTGCACTTACACACTTCTAGAATATTGTGGAATGGAACTATTCATCTGGAAAAAAGATTACCCTTAAAAGACTTTTGTGTTTCAAAAGTATATGTTCAGAAATTGCAAGAATTAAACATAGAATTGAATATACAGTCTTATACTAACAGGGACATATTCTTAAAACACACACACTTTTCACATAATCTTACAATTACTTACAATAAAGAAGATGTTCCTGAAACCCATGGACACCAATAAGATTACTAATGGGTGTTGGCCTGGAAACACAATGGCACATTAGACCTTAAAAGCATTTATAATTCTTTCTTAAACATGAAGTGAATGAGAGAGAGAGAGAGAGAGAGAGAGAGAGAGAGAGAGAGAGAGAGAGAGAGAGAGAGAGAGAGAGCAGAAAATGGGAATTAGAGAGAAAGGCCAAAACAGACAGATGAGGGAATTGGAGCATACCGAGTGATTGCACTGAAAAGACCTCGAATTCGTGCTTTGTGGCGTAGTACAAAGGCTTCTGTGAAGATGACCCCTCTGTTGTATTGGTCCATTTGACCTTGGATGATTTTGCCAAGGCGCACAGACAGCTCCTACCACACACAGAGCACAGTATTGTTAGATATGGGTCACTCTGATCACAAACCTTTCACAATGTCCTCTAGAGCTCTTGAACTCACCTCAGTAAGGAAGTCACCAGGCAGATCATAGCTTTTGCAGAGCTCAGGGATGGTTACCTGACCGGCCTCTTGCAGTTTATCATTAACCTCCTCAGCAAGGCCATTTAGGTAGTTCCTGAGGTGGTATATGGAGATCCACATATATAATCACAGCTGACATCAGAGGGGTATACTATAAAATGAGATGAGTGGTATGTTGAGCCTAAATCCTGAGGTGCGTTCAATAAAATAAAATTCACCAGGAATGTTCACCTCTGTTTGTCAAATTTGAACACACTCCAGGCTTTATGCTAAACATATCATGCTTCGTAGGGTACCCTGCAGGTTTTCCATTTGGGACAGTCACAAGACAAGACACCTGTTGCGCATTACAATGTGCTGCTAAAGCAAGATGTACCAAGATGTGTGTTTGATTTATTTAAGCGTAGAATTGTGTGTATCTGTGATGCACATGAAAAGTGCAGCAAAAATGCACATTACATGGGTCTATTGAACATCATAGACAAAGATACTTACTCATCAATCAGCTGTCCAAGAATCAGCTGAATACTCCGATCTGATTTTGCAATTTCATTGGCTCTCTTTTCAACATGTACTAAATCCACATTAATGATCTGTAAACAGAGCAAGATGTACCCAATCACCAAACAGTGGGCCCATTAGTTAACAGCCTAATAAATAGGGAATGCATCATCACCCATACCAGTGTAAAGAGGCACCAGATGCTCAGACTTGTAGTTGGTCTCAAAAAAGTTCTCAATTCAGTGATAGCACTTCATATGTTTTAGCAAACATATGTTTTATATTTATTATTGGTCATAAATAGCCTTCAGTTTCTTATATATATATTCATATATATTTTGTGCATACCAGTGTGCATTTGATAAATAAAGGCTCTCTTCAAATTCACTTAAGCTTGATGGTAATTGTGATTTTGGTAGAAATACTACCGTCTGTAATAGCAATTACTTGCAGACTGTCTGAAATAGTGGGATCAGTGCATCCCTTAAAATAAAGTATTTAAAATGATAACATATTGTAACGGTGGCTGTAGCAATTGCAATGAAATGGATGAAGCACCATTACATTGTAATGTTTGCAGGTTTACTTCAATCTAACAAACTCACTTTTTGTAGGTCCACAATGTTGATTCGACCTTGAATAAACAGAAGGGTAAAGACATGTAAGCACCAAACCAATTCCAATTCATCCAATAGAAAAAGCAGTTGGAGGAAAACTGACCTCCATGAATATAGAGTTCATCCCGAATCTCTCTGGAAATTTGACTTGGTGTAATGTATTCTTTTCCGTCCAGTGTATGCACAACATCTAATTTCTTTTCCTCCACAAGTTTGGCAACAATCTCTATGCAATTCCTCTCCGACAGTCTACATCACAGGAGGAAAACACAGGGCAAGGAGTGAGAAAAAAAAAACTAGCACATTTCGCCATGGCATTGAAATGACTCATGCAAGACTTCCCACCGATCACTTGCGAGTAAAGAATTTGAATTTGACAGCTGAACATTTTCTAAATATGGTGGTTGTTAATAAGTTGCCTGGCCATTATAGACTTTAGGCTATAATGGTTCGATAGTGGTAAGTCGTAGTAGCGTGTTTGTAGAATAGTAATGGAGAAGAAGTGAAAGGGAAGTGGAGCAGCAGCCTGAAAAGATTTTGCCAAAGAGGCTGACTTGCAATGCTTTTGGAGAATAACTTAGTCTTGCCTGGGCTAGTTGTAACTTCGAATGATCTATAATGATCTATTCTATACAGAACACTGCATTCAAATCGTAGAAGACTTGGTCACTGACACGTTGTTGTCCTACAACAAACATCTGTTTAATGAAAGGTGGTTGGTTAACATTAATGTTAGTCAACTTTAACTTAGCATTATATCGTGCAACAATAAAATCTGTCGCTAACTAGCCGGCAAGTTTTAAAACGCGCCATCATTCAAGGTGTTTCAATGCAATCAGATCAGGCTAAATTGTTTTGGACAGCTGAAAGACGTTATGTGAACACCGTGGTCATTTGTTACTAAAGCAAACGGCACTACACAGACAATCTGTCAGCTTTCAAGTTAGCTAGCTGTGATAGCTAACCTACCGTTGCACAGTGTCTGCAAATTGTGCTCTTTGAAAATCTGCAGCGAGTCGCCTGATTTCTTCCCAATCAGCTGCCATTGTGGTATCTAGTGAGTTTTCTTTTTTAAACTATTCTGTTGTCAGAGCACTGTCGTGTTCCCATCAGCTGCGATATGGTTGTAGAAAGTAGGGTGAAATAGTAAGCCTAAATCTTCATAATGTTGACAATCGGCATGGAAGGCAGACCCACGTCAGCTTAGAAAAACGTAATACGGATAGCCATGAAGTTCAAACGTCTTTCGTATACGCGGTTGGGAATATTCTGTTCACATAAGGTTTTCATAGGCGTTATATATTCTCATATAAGGCCTACTCTGATACATATCAAATACCCTAAAAGTACGAAAATACATTTGATGTAGTGGGCTATCTGACTTTTCACACATTGTTGTGCATAGTGATATTTATTGGCAAAAATCAAATGTTTATTGGCAGAAGATCAAAACCCCAGGATTAGAGATCATGAGCACAAGGCCAGAACATGTGTTTGTTCACAATATGTCTGAACTGCTGTAGAACTAATCACTGATCTATAAAACATAGGCTACAGCATATAAAACAAGCAGTGATGACAAGATACTGTCCTCATGTTTTTGACATTTCTACAGATATTTCAGATGTGGCACAGTCATGTGAAATGTGAAAGTTCATCCTAATCATCAGGGCATAAATAAGACAAGTGATCCACCAAAGCTTAAGAATATAGCATGTAATGATGCCTGACAGTCACACATGTCTATTTACTGAACAGTTTGAATAAGTGGACTGTACCACAAAACTTCATAGACATTTTCAGCCTGTGAATAAGTAAAAAAAAATACATATTTATGTGAACATTTGTGTTGAAATTGTTTAGTCCCAAAACCATGTGTCAAGATTATTACACACCTTGTACTCCTTATGGTTTTTAATGTAATCACAGGCCCGGCATGTGTGCTCTGCCCAAAAAGAGGCCATTTTCACTTTGAATTGTTTCCGCCAGTCAAAGTACTGCAAATACACATTGTCATTCTTATCCAGGTACAATAGGTGCTCAGCTAACTCTTTAGGAGTGAGGAAATCATCAACATGTATGAAGGCATCTCCTGGCACATAGTTCTCATAATTCTGCCTAGAGGGCCCAAGGACAATGGGCACTGACCCCACAGAGAGAGGGTTGAAGAGTTTCTCAGTGATGTAGTCTTTGTGGATGGAGTTTTCAAACGACAGATAGAATTTACAACTAGATATTGTTGATAAGAACTCTTTGTCAATGACGTATTCCCCAAAGGCTTGACCATACGTATGTACCTCGATGTGCTTATACAACTCATTGTAGTATTTTACTCTGGCGTGGTCAGCATTCCAGTTACTGACAATCCAGCACACTATCTTTGTCTTGGTTGGCAGTATGAACTCCTTGTCCTCCTGAATGGGCACAACTGACCCATAAGGCATCTGCATGTCCGCATCTTGTCGATAATTCAGAGTCACATTAAACAACTTCTCAAGTCCTGGAATTTTTTGAGAATGAGACGGTGATTCCAGATTCATCCATATCCACTTTTGAAATGATGGACGCTGCAGTGGGGGCAGGTTTGATAAGTCCTTGCTTATATCTCTGTGGTGAATAATGACTCCACTTGATTTATTATATAAACTCCGGTCTGCTGTCAAGTAGCAGCCATCAACATTAAAAAATGTATTACAAGAGTCCAAATCATATGTCTGACCGAATGGCCATAGCCAAATGAGCACTATAGTCTGGTCCACCTCTTTTTTGACAATAGGTAGAGCTTTAATCTTGATTGCAGATGTTACTGTTTCTGTGGGCCCTGAAAGCCAGTTATTATTAGATGGTTTAAAGTACATAAAAAGTACAGTTACAAAACAGCCAAGCAATAGGAATCCAATAAGAAGTGGGCGCAGAATTCCATTGAAAGATGTTGAAGGCATTCTTTGTGCTGTTTTAACAGAGGAGACATAACATAATTTCAGATTAATTTTAATTAATTTGTATGCATAAGACAGATGATAACAAAGATGTATATTGGTGCAGGCTATGTTGGGGTTTCATCCCAAAATATCACATGTCATGCAAGTCTACTGTACTATGGGAGTATTTATACAATACACCAGAAGTTTTACACCAGAAATGGACAACTTACCTGATATCATTAAAACTGCACTTGCCCACTTGGGAACCACATTGATTCATCAGTATACCACTTTATATAGACCTATAGCTTAAATAGAATATTTGAAAAGAAAAGTGTACAGGAGAAAACATTACACAGGAAAAAATATTATTCAAAGTATTAATTCTATAGGTCTTCTGTTTGGGCATTTTCAATTTGATCTGAGTCTGATCTCCATCTGATTTCCAGACTCCCTTAAACAAAAATGCAAAAACATATATTAGCTTTTGAGATAATAAAATGCTTATTTAATGATAGTAAGAGAAATCCAAAGTGATCCATAACACTGACAGTAATATCAGTAATATCAAAAATGCCTTATAAGTATATGGTCTGCTTAATTACAGTGGTGCAAAAGAACCCATAGCTCGAGAGTTATTTTTTCGATCTATGAATAAATACAATACGCGTGAAAACCTTCTCCATGTTACAGACAAGTTATTTCACATTGCATCACACTCAACGGTAAATGGCAATTTTTCCGATTTCTACCATGTAGGCTGCGTAATTGGCTAATGCAAATCAAATCCTGACGCTTTTGGTAATAAAATGGAATGTTTGCTGACACTGGCAGCGTTATTTCAACCTGACTTGCTGCAGTGTTTGGGAACGTGGTAACGTAAGAAGCAAGTGCCAAATGATTTATGCATCCATCAAGTCCTTGGGAAAACGCGACTGTCGTCTTTGGCCACCATTACGCTGCACAAGGGTGTAGATTATAAAAACCGTATACTAATCACACAGCTGAGCCTACGTAAGAGGTTGCCACTTGAGATTGTGGCAACCCAAGAAAATAATAGAACGGAGTAATATATTTCGCCATTTTTTGGAACTGTAATTGCATGCAAAATGTTTTGATTGCTGCTGTTAAAGAATGCTTAATCAAGCACTTACCTTACGGATATCTTTATAAATGAGACCGGCTACATCTAGGCTTTTATTGCCGTTTTCTCGTGGTGCATAGGCGATTGAAAAGACATTCACCTGCCATCTCCATCCTGCCAGCTCCAGCTCTTTCCCCCTTTAACTTGCGGCAGATGTAACCAGCGAGGACTCGATACCCCCCTTCGTGGCTGTTCCTGGTGCTTGCTGCTCATCTTCAGAGCTGTGTGGCTCTGTCTTTTTCTAAAGTGTCATCTGTTATTCAAATGGATGGAAAAAATATAATGGTGCAGAAACTTGTTCATTTGTGTCATTGCCTATTATTGAATGCTCATATTTGTATTGCCCAAACCAATTCTGATTGAATAAAATTGACTGTGAAATGGCATTACTAGTTCTTCATATATGCTTAATTCTGAGTGCCAGAGGCAAAATGTGCAGTACTGTTGAGATGGGAATGATTAGAACCTTTGAAAATAAATTTAAGTTTAGAAAAAGTTCTTAAAGGCCATGTGAAATGCAATATATACACTGCTCACTAAAATCCACTATAACCTTACAAGTGAATTTAACATGACCTCTAAACTTTTGAATTATAATACTTAAGCTGGTGTTGTAATGTTGAATTTAGTTTCTCATGTTATGATTTCATACAACATTTGGGTTCTATGGAATTGTTTACTTGTTTTCTTATTGGGCAAGAGACAGATATTCCCATAAGTGGGAATATCCCAGGTCAATAGAATAATCTGGTGTTTTAAGGTTAATTTAGTCGGCGGTAGAATTAATGTATTGAATCAACACACTTGTGATTGTGGGGTTGTTACCTTCGCCACTCAACCTCAGAACCTCGAGGTTACAGCCAAACAAAACACCCATGATTATATCATTACCCAACTCAACTCATACTCACACAATTTCAAATTGCTTGACCTTATTTCAGCCTTGGTAACTGAATACTAAAATTAAACTTGGTTGATTGTCAGTTATCAGTCTTGTCCCGTGGGTCATGTGCACTGCTGTTATTTTCTTGTAACTTAAATTTGGACTAGAAATAATTAACATTTGTTTGGATTGGATTCTGATAAGCAGTCACTCCACCTCTCCAAGGTCTTTATGCTCTCTGGTTGACCAATAAGTATACCCTGCAATGTGGTTTGTTTGTAGGCCTACACATCACTTGAATTCATGAAACACATGAATTTTACTTCAAATGTTGTGTTAATAGAAATAATTGTCAGTGTGATTTATTAATGTGCTCCCTGCATATGCATTTAAAATAAATTATTCATCAATTCAGTATCTGAATATATTTCATTGATATTTTTCAACTGGGTCAGAGCTTGTAGAAATGAGAAATTTGTAATGTAGTTCTGGATGTTCTGGTCAACATTAATCTCAGTTGAGCATTTTTTGTGGGAATTGAGTCATCACTAGGTAGTAAACAATACAAACCAGTGGTCCATTTTTCTGGCTGGAAGATAATTTGAGATAATTGGGCGAGGTGTGGTTGGTCGTGGTAGTGGGGGACGTGTGCATATGATGGGGGCCTGGGGGGATGGGTGGCACGCAGGTCCTCCTCTCTGTCAGCTCATCGCCATAACTGCCGGGGCTGGGTGGAACTGTGGCCATTAATGGGTGCCCAGGTTGTCAATCAGTCAGGCAATCAGTAATTCTTATTATTACACTCATCTTTAACAGAATAATTACAACTCTTCTCCTCTGAAACCCTCCCTCTCTGTGTTCCAGCTTCTCCTGGCCCAACAGCAAGCCAACCTTACACATATGCACACACACACACACACACACTCACACACATACATCCTCACACACTCACTACCCCTTACCCCCCCCCACCCACACCCCCATCCCAACACCACCTCATTCACACTCTCAGAGCTACCATCTGCACCCCCCCAGCCCCCCTTCTTGTCATTCCGGTCATCAATTTCATCCCTGATAATCATATCTGTAATCATCCTGGACGCAAATCATCCTTAGCCTCTCTATTATTAATGTTATGTGTGTTAATAAGCCATGTCAATGTGATTTCTTGTTAAGTTACAGTATGTGTTTGTGTAATGTACATCTGTTTGTCCGATGTAGTATTCTTGTGCATGTCGTTGTAGTGTTGCATTTTCTGTAATGTCAATGGTGTTTGCAATAAAAAAAAAAGAAGTTGCATTAGAGATTGCTTTTGATATAACCTCAGCTAACGTTTGGTGTTTACTGGGAACTGGCAACATTACCAAGTGACCTTAGCGCCACATTGTGGCAACGTTGCTCATGTCACCAAATGGCAACTTCATAGATGCAACGTTGTGGCCACGTTGCAGGTATGTGGACACCGTCGTAAACACGCAAAGACGCACCTCCATTCACAGACGCACCGTGACTGTCAATATCGATCATAACTGACGATCGATCATAATCTCCAAAAGGATAAGCCTATTCTCCTTCAGAATCAGAATAGGTGAATACCCAAGCCTACCCAAGACTTCATCAAACGTGAACGTTTTGTATAGGCCTATTTCTGCTTCAATTTGTGCAAAACTATGGCCTGCATGCTTCCGCGTCATTACAAATGCACGTCTTCGTGTTTATCGCGTGTAATACAAGTAGGCTATATCCTGAAAACTTTGTGCAGCGATTTTGGGTTTGAATCAAGCTCTGGGTGAAATAGTGGAGGAGAGTACAAATGAGATTTGTCACCGTACTTGGATCTATCATCTATTTTATTAATCAGTATTGTTTGTCGCAATTAAAAATTCCCTCAAGGGCCGGATTACATTATTATTTTGACATATGTCGCGGGCCGGAATTGGGCCGGACGCGGGCCGGGAGTTTAAGACCCCTGCCCTAGGGAGTTAATTTTAGTTAGGCCTATTTATTTATTCGGAGTGTCTATTTACACCCCTGGTACAAATAGCCTTGGCCACACAGCTGAGCTATTCACACCCTGTGACATAACAACAAAAAGACGTTGCTCACGTGCACAAAAAACATGGTGGACATTTGTTTTTTCGTCAGCAGAAAGTGAAGAATTCTGAAAGGTTTCGCCACTAATATCTGCTTATCTGATTAAGTTTTAGATTGAAAAGTTGTGTTTTATTTTCATAATCTTGGTTCAGTGAACACATACAACCGTCAGTTTGTTAGTTAAAGGTGCCATGTGTAAAAATTGAGGTATTAGCATGCTAAATTACTAGCCACAGCCCGACAGGTGTCATAATACCAGTTTCTGCCATGGGAGGCGGTATGCAGGCAACATAACCGCCAGCCAAACTGCAATACATGAATAACTCGCACGGCTTGTGGGCGTACTTGAACCAAAGAGTATACACCTGTCGGGCTGTGGCTAGTAATTTAGCATGCTAATTCAGGTTGATATCTCTGCAGCACTATAGCTTGTCATTTTTTTAATTACATCATCACCCTTATTTCTTCTCATTCTTTTGATGCGTGTAGCTCATTTTTTTGGATATTTTTACCTCAATTCTTACACGTGGCACCTTTAACAGAAATTTCGTGAATATGACGTTCAGGCCTATACTATAAGTTTACCTGCAAACACCATTTCCTTGTGGAAGAAAATAGTGCAGTGGTCACAGACAAGAGTTAGCATGTGGGAGACTGGGTTTCAATTCCTGTGTGATGCATTTTGGCAGAGTGAGTGTGCATGTGTACCAACGTCTCTGGAGAAAAGGCGCGCAATTTGAACAAGAAATCGGTTCTCAAACGGAAGTTTTGATTGCAATAATTAGCTAGTTCATGCAGGTGTAAATAGCATGCAGCACTATAAACACCAGGGTACGAATAGCATCCACTTCTAACTGTACATCGATGCAAACAGCATACCTTATTCAGAGTGTCTATTAGGCTACACAGCTGAGCTATTCACACCCTGTTACGTAACAACAAAAAAACATGTTGCTTTTTTTATTTTATTTTATTATTACATTGTGTGATCAATATGCCAGAATAAATGCACAGGGGTGCAAATAGCATACACTGATATTTTTACCAGACGGGGTACTAATAGAATACATTGCTGTGTGCACCGGGGTACGAATAGCATACATTGATATTTGTACCAGACGGGGTACTAATAGAACACATTGTTGTGTGCACCAGGGTACGAATAGAATTCACTTCTTATTGCACCAGGGTACGAATATCATACACTGCTAATTGTACCAGGGTGCAAATAGCCTTACCCTTATTTATTTGGTGGAATATTCATGGTCCAGCGCATGCAGCCTACTACAGACAACCTGACACGTTGTGTTGTAAACCTTTATTAAACAACAGTGGAGCATCACAAACATTTCAATTTGAACTTGAGTTAAACAGACGAATCTGCGACCAGGGATCAGAGGCTGACTCATCAGCTGAACACATCTGCAAAAGAATGGGGCGGTTAACTCCAGAGGCAAAGTAAACAGTCCCGCCAGTTAACATGATAGCCAGATACCATATTGTATAAAACAGGTGTTGCACCAAATTCTGTGAGCTGACGAATTTTGTGACTCTAGAGGGCGCTGTTTTATTGGAGTCTGAATGTACTGAGCTGTACTGACACACTGACGAGGCAATTCTGTTATGTGTGTAATTCTTCTAATAAACTTTGTAAATCTTTGAAACATGGAACATTGACCGGGTGTGGGTATATTACTCCACAGGCCTGCCTGTGTATCTTCGCTCTCTATACTATGTCTATACAGTAGAGCAGAGCTAAAGCCTACCCCTCACCACTCCTGTGTACAGGTGGACTTCAGCAGGACAGGTCACATACATATTTTGATAGGCTACTGTCAAATTATGTCACTGTAACTCTGCAGAAAAATTGCCCAGATGCAAAATTTGACCGGCCCACCTCTGGCCCACTACGTTGCCTCAGAGTTGCGTGAGTGTTGGCCCAGTTCTGGCTGGGCCTCCGGCCCAACAATGGCCCAGTAACTGATAACTGACACAAAGAATTTCCTCTGGCCCAGATGTGGCCCACACACTGTAAAATGACTCTTATTGTTTCTGTTGGCCCATGTGTGGCCCACACACTGTGAAATGACTGTCATGCATTCTGTTGGCCACGGTCTGGCCCACACACTATATAACCTTATTAGACATTCTCTGATATTACTGAGTGTTGTCTGAGTGTCGGCTGGGCCTCTGGGCCTGTACTGACCCACACTACATAACTGGTGTAGCTGAGTGTTGGCTGAGTGTTGGCTGAGATTGTACTGGCCCACACACTACATAACTGGTGTAGCTGAGTGTTGGCTGAGTGTCGGCTGGGTCCCCAGGCCTGTACTGGCCCACACACTTTAAAACGGATCTGACTGAGTGTTGGCTGAATGTCGACTAGGTCCCCGGGCCCACTTGAATTTCCCCTTGGGGATCAATAAAGTATCTATCTATCTATCTATCTATGTGGCCTATTAACTACCAAAAGTAGGCTACTTGATCATATGAATTCATGTGGAGACTTATTGCCTCAGTCCTATAGCAATAAAGAAGGCTACGACATTCTAACATACAAAGCACAACAGCAACCTATTGACTGCGTAGCACAATGGTGCAGCCCTTGCACTGTCAAGTGAGTGTGTAATTATGCCAGTAAGACTGCCTGTTCGAATCCCGTCTGAAGCCTCAACGGCAATGGATGTTTTTTGCGCCACCTATATTCACGCTGCATGATCTACCTCCAGTGCACGGGCTTTAGCGATCTGCGATCTACGATTTCTCTGCCAAGTCAGCACAGGAAAGCGGGGCCATCTCCACCATCACAGACAGTTATTTTTGTCTTTTTTATAGTCACAATAAACATTTAAACTTTTATCAGATTATGGGCCCAAGTTTGGTGGCGATATAGATAGCGGGAAGCTACGTCAAGGCGGGGAATCTGAAATGGACGACACCTCCAGTGAAGCTTGTGAAACTGAATAAACCAATCACATGCAACCAGTGTTCGATTCTATCTTTTTTTAATGAACTTCGGCCTGACTCAGTCCACTTTGTACGTCTGACTGCTCTGGCCACAGTGTGCATGCACTGTCGGCAAAATACACTGTCAAATTTGCACCCTACAGATGCACTAAGTCTGCAATTTCAACCTCAAACTCAAGAGAGCAGTAGAACACCATTAGTTGTAACATTGTTCACACCTTTTGCAATCCTGGCAATACACCATAAGACAGTGCCATCCAGATAACAGTAAATGCTGGTGTAATCGTTTTTGCATAGTAGCTCCCTCTAACTCCCTCTATATATTTGATATTAATATCTTTCAAACAGAGACACTGACAATTGAGAATTCATTTCATTCAGTCACAATATATCTTCAGCAAAAGCAGATTTCCATTTTTGTAATAATTGAAGCTTTGAATTGTAACACCCTTAATTCAATAACTTTCCCCAAGCTATCCATTTGACAAATCAAATATTGGATATTCATGTATATGATTCTGTAAGTTGTCACAAGCTTATGAGTGCATAGGCATGATTAAACAATAAATCATTTATTCCTCAGCTGTGTGCAGCTGTGCTTTTTAAACAGCTTCTGCCTTCCTTTGCAGCCGCCCCGATAGATCTGGCTCCCCTCTCTCTGATTAACCCCAGGATCCTGCCGAGTCCCATGGCAAACAGAGCCCACGACTGAGCCATTTCATTTTCACTTGGATTCTTTTCATTTTGCTCCTTAAGGCAGACTCCTCCATCACCTGGAAAGCAGATGAAATATGACCAAGGACTTCAGTCACACTGAGGTAGGGGGAGGATAAATTGAAATGCACTGGCACTGCAACCCTGTATCCTATTCTGTAAAGCACTCAATTGAAAAGCTTAATATGGTCATGAGGTAGAAGAACTTATTTTATTATGGGGCAGCAGTGCAAGGCTGCTTTCAAATGGCTTGTCGCTGAAACTTCTTTTGTTTCTATTTTGATTGAAAATGCACAGCAAAGGGAACGCAGCAACAATGTATTACATTCTAAGACAACAATCTGTCTGTTTCATGCAGACCTCCATAATAGACATTCTCAAAATCAGTCTGTCCATAAACAAAATGCCTTTATACTGCACAAGAGTGTGAATGCATGTGTGTTCTTATGTGAAACTTAATACTTATTGGTCAGTTTAGGTATTTTGTTGTCCTCAGTTTTAAGTAAGCTGCAGTCATGCATCCATCATGATAAATGATGAAACATTGAGTCATTAAGAATAATGAGATTTGATCTGATAGTTTCTATCATTTGTATTGTTTATAAGTGATTAACTCTGTGGTGTAACTATCTGAATTGCAGTCTGAATTGCATTTTTTGTTCGGCTTGTGTTTGTGACCAGATACTGTATCTGTATTAGTTTGTCATTAATAAAATTGTATTTTATAGTCATTTCGACATATAGGATAAACCCAGAACACTTAAAACACACTCATACATTGATTTAGATCTAATCTAACACTGTATTAGAGCAACACTCTAAATACTCTAAAATAAAGTCTGAGAAAGATGCATGTTAAAACTGATAAAAGGGAACAATACAGTTTCATGAGATGCAGACTTTGTATTAGATAAAGGGAGTATTGTTCCAGTTTCTGATAGAATTTCTAGAAATCTGAAAACCCCATTAAGTTGTTTATTATCCAGGGCAATATGAGGAAAAATCTGTCAGTTCATATATAATCTCTTGATTGTTTTAAATCAGAGTGGAGCAGGGTGACTCATGTATTTAACTTTGATAAAGATCATGATAATTCCCCTTAACACTTAAAGGTTCTTTTTTTGCAATTCCTGACTGAGGAAACGGTTCATTTTCAGTTCCCTCAGTACTTAGTAAGTCCAAAGATCCTTAATATACATGCTTTATCAACCGTCTCTGGTAAGTCATATGAGATATGCTATGTATCTAAGGTATTTTGTTATGTATCCAAGGCCGTAATCATAATATAATTTGAGGGGGGCATGTCTCCCTCAGTATTCAACTATGCTGAAAATGCTTATTGCAGTTGTTTATGGGACACTCAATGTTGTAACACCTACAACATTACACAACATTAGAAGAAAGCAGAGCAAACATTTTGAGATAAATAAAAAATACACTTATTTTCCTATAACATGAAAATGGGAATAACAGAGGTATGTATTATTGGACACTATTTTAAAAAGAAAACATATAAACACATCACTCCATCTGTTCATGACTTTGTATATGGGATTTTTGTCCCCCATGTTACTCTATGGCTACGGCCTTGTATGAACCTCTCATTACGTTATGAATAATAATGATTTGTAGTGTGTAGTGTTTGGTTATTATTGTATCTGTATGTATGTATGTATGTATGTATGTATGTATGTATGTATGTATGTATGTATGCATGCATGTACAGTATGTATGTATACTCTGAAGGGATCTGTTTCCTTTTTACAATGTAAGGGGATTAAAGCCTCACACACCAATCACAATCAAAAATGTAAACAATTAAACATGTGATCTCAGAATAAATGCTTTCAAAACGTATAAGAGGCATATATGTCATGCCTCATCACACAGTGTGCCAACACTGCAAGTGCTTTGCCAGTGATCAAGAAAAGCAACTCAAAAGCAGGGCGCTAAAATATTTAATAAGCAAGACACATACCCAGTAAGCTGCTATCCGCCAAAGGAGGTACAAAAGTTCATGGATCTAGTTCTAAGACTTCAAAGAAACTGTTGTTTTTTCTGTTAAATTCCTCTTTCAAAAAATTAGGTCAGCTTTCAATTTAGAAAAGAAGGGACCGCCTTTTTGAAATGTATTCAAGAATATTGGTTGGAGTAAACACAAGTCATTCCTCTATACATTGGTTAAATAATAACCCCAGTTAGCGCAGGCTGCTCTGCATCTATCATCTCGTATTTTCATCACATCACTCTATGTCTAAACAGGAGTATCTGGTTATAGTGAACAGTGAGGTCCTCATCATGTCCTACACTTCATAGAAATCATTAACACACTTTACCAGTGCAGTGCATACTGACACACGTTGCCTTGATGCCTATGGGCATTTGTGGTGCAAAGATCCCCTTAAGGCTCCCATATCAACTACACAGTAAATGGCTTATTAAGCACTTTTGTTGGAATGATTGATATGGAGCATTCCACACTCGCTGCCTATTGCCTTCATCAATTATGAGCCTAACACTGCTTTTCTCCCACATGCTAAACCACACAAGACTAATGCCACTTACAGTATACGTTATCACAAGTGATGTATGTATGTGTAAGTGTGTAAGTTATGACAATGATGTCATGACAATTAAATTGTATTTGGTCAGTGTGATCGCAAATAATCACTCCTTTTTTCAAACACTGAAATGTTCCATTGATGCCATAACTTTGTTTTAAAAAAACACTGTGAATTGCTGCACAGTACTGAGTCTTGGTGCTTTGTTTGGTGAAGAATAGCACCATTTGTCAGTGTATGTGATGACGTTTCCTGCATTATCTCTGTAGTATGACTCTTTGGTTTGGACTCTTTGCTACATTAGCTTATCATGGCTGGGCTTATTTATTTGTTTCTGTCAAAAGAATTTCAGTTGCTTTGAGAAGACTGAGCTTGACTAAACTATCATTTGTAATGTGTGAAGTCTTTGAGCGAGATATTTGTCAAGTAGGGTGGGAAATGAAGCGTGAACTGAGAAGAGGGGCCATCAGGGAAGGACAACAGACACTTTCACACTATGATTGTCCTTTGATGCATCTTGTGATAGAATGCATCTATTACTCTTTGCTTGTTTCATTCAAAGCTGAATATCTTTTGAACATTGCTATGCTGCTTGTTTTTTTTGTTTATTTATTTATCTATGATGGTAATAGGGCTTGTGTATAGTTGGTGTCTTGTGGAGAAAAAAATAGCATCTTTATCTGCTCTGAAGCATACATTTTTCAGCTAGATTGACTCCAGATTGTGTTTTGATGTTAAACCACATTTGTTGTCTGATAGATTAGCCCTATATCTTTAATTATGTAAAAAGATGCATTCTGAATTCCTACAGTTGATCTGATAATCCTGACCTCTTCCACACCTTATAATGCTCAACCAGAGGAGAGAACTAACCATCCTAGTGATGCCTGTCTACTGTATATCACATAGGTGACATAGGTGGAGGCCCATCCCACATATTTCTGCCTGAAGTGGTACAGCCATGGTCATGGTTTTAACAAAGCTGCGGTTCTTTTTCCACCAGCTTTGGAGCTTGTTTGAGAGAGCTCTCCATCTGCTGTGTGCGCCATGTGAACTCACCAAGGAATTGCATTGCCCACAGCGGGAGCCATGCTGCAGCTCATCTTCCCTCTCACTGTCAGAGTGAAGGTCCCTTGATCCCAGGTATCACCCCTCGCAAACTCAAAAGGCCCCCAGGAGACATCTGGTCAGTCGGCTAGGAGGCCTCAATCCTACCAGAGGGACAGGCATACATGACATGCAGGGTGCCTCTGTGACATATATTTTCACAATTTTGAAACAAAATTTGATATGCAGTGTTGGAATTGAATACATATTTTATAACTTTCATCCAGAATTTTTAAATGGGCCTTCACTTTCCATTTGCATTTGTCATTGAAATATTTATGTTTTCTCCTAAGACAGCTCACAGACACTTGTATCCTAACAGAGATTATGATCCTTTTAATTAAAATCAAATCAGGAACCATAACTCAGAGCAGCTGCTTTATAAGTTCTGATTAGGGACCCTCAGGTCTCACCCTCTCAGTCCAAATTTAAATGAGACCCTCTTTGTCAAAAAAGCGTTATCATAGTTTGTATTCCCATACACAGTAAACTCAAATAAGTCAGAATTTGAATCATGTTAAATTAAATTGTGGTTACCCACCAGATATGTAAATCATAAAGGTCATTTTATTACAAGTCAAATGTTTCAGGTTCTCATGGCGATATTGAAGTCAACAAGCAGAACTGGCTGTCACTTTGTTTGTCTATGTGGGTCCAGTGGTCTGGTCTCTAATGGACAGATCCCCTTGACTGGTCATCTGAATCTAAGAATGTGTGTGTGATCTCATGTGTGTTGCTTGACAGCCCTGTCCCTGCAGATAGTCTGACCAGGACGTTTTAAAACTCCAAGCATTGTAGACTTTTAAGTTAGTCCTACAATTGATTGTGATTTGAAAGTCACACTTGAACTTCTTTATCCTAATGGAATCTTATTCCATTCCATTCCCATTTTATCATTTTATTAGAATATGGACAGAAAAATTATGGTCAAGATTTTGGTTACTGTGCAAGTTATAGCATAAGTGTACTTCTTACAAACTATAACCAAAGGAAGTACGTATCTCATGACATGAATGTTACATAAACACAGACAGACACGGTTATAAAATTCATGTGTGGGTAGGTATTATTTGTAGAAGACATATTAACTCCTCCAACAGTCTATGAAAAGAACTGTTTGACTCATGAGCTCCTGCATTTCCAATGTTCATTATGTATTGACAAGCCGTGTTTCTGAAACCCTGAATGTGTATGATGCAGCCATGTATTGACACTCACCCCCTCCTTCCTTGGGCTCTTTGTGTTTGTAAGATGGAGCTCAGCATGCCTGCGGTCACTCTCTGTGATATTAAATATTTATTATCTTTCTTACATTACTGACCTATTCCTGTGATGACGCTTGTTTGGATCCAAACGGTTTAACATTCTTTGATGTCCTTTTAGCAACAATGCAAGGTTAATGGCAACAATGCAAGGTTATGGGATGCTTTTGCATCATCATCTGCATGCAGGCTTAGAAAAGACACAGAAACGGTTCCACAGCATCATGCACACTCATAAACAGTCCTGCACAGCAGGCTGACGAGTAACGTTAGCGGGTTTGACTTTCCTCTGAGTAGCAGACAGATAGCAGAGGGAGTGTGAAGTTCATTTGGATTTTCAAGTAAAAAATCCAGAACAGAGAGTAAAGCAGCACATCATTTGCTAGGACTGGTATCTAAAATCATATTTGCATATTGATCCATATTTGCATTAAATCTAATCTAAATATTGATTAGTGGCTCAATTCAAGCTGATATAATGCTTTGTGGAATTGATGAGAGAATCATGTCTGGCTGACCAAACCCAGTGTTTAGAAAGAATTGGACCTCTGAGAGGTTACAGAGGAAGGGACAGCCTGGTTTATTTTTTCAGGGTTTACTTTAATGCACACTCATCACAGGTAGGCCTACACAGACTGAAAATAAAACATAGAAAACAGACTGACCATAGTCTAGGTGGAAAATGGTAAATGGATATTGAATAGATTGAAAGTCTGTTCTGTGATTAGAGAAGCAGATTAGACATCTAGTGAGCTCTCAAATATCAAGCTCAAAACAACTGGACAAAGAAATACAGTGTGGCTGGTTTCTGGTGTGCCTTGGTTGAATGTTAGAATTCAGGGGAATTCTTTTTGTGGTTTTCTGACATAACTATGCGTGCAGAAATGTACTATTTCAACTTATCTCTTTCTTGAATATTACACATTTTACCTTACCTAGGTGAAGTAGTATTTTCTTTTTTTATTATTCCACAGAATTATTACTGGCTGGTTTGCAATTATGTCTTTGCTGCTCTTGGCTGAATTTTAAACATGTTTGAGGTGTCTGATGAAGTGCCCAGTATTGGAAAAGTTTCCTCTGTGTGAAAGGGTTAAAGGTTAACTGATCAAATCCCATTCGTCAACAGTTCCTAGCTCTTTTGGATGTCTGCTTTCTGTTCCTTCAAAAAGTTGCAACCACCTTCCTGCTTGTACGAGTATTGTGCTTCCGAGCATAACTAGAAGGGTGTTTTTGCTCTGTTTTGATTATAGTATTATCTCTTCCATGGGAAAACAACTTGCACATCTCCCCAGGTGCATCGTGATTTCGCTCCATATGCTCTGTGAAAATAGTAATAAATCAAATTAAAAAGTAATTCTTCCCAACTGGTCCTTAGCAATGTCATTGCTGCCTCATTTATCATTAGCTTACCTGTGGAACTCATTTATCAAGTTTTATTGTAGGGATACACATTATTCAGAAAAAATGCTGAATAAAAAGTACATTTATGGTTTGATTTATAGACCAAATTACACTTACAAATATGAATGCGCACATACAATGTCACGGAACACCCTAAAGTTCTATGAAGGCTTTTCCTTTAACCGGTTTGCCAAACACCTTGGAACTGCAATTTTAATAGCAGCAATTATTTACCACTTCCATTAGTCTCATTAATACCCACCTTGTATTGCTATCTGTTTCCATGACATGCAGCACACCTACCCGCACCGTGTCCCCACAGAGGAAGCATGGTGTAGAGACTATGTGCTGTCAGCTGATTAATCAAGCACATTTTCAAAGGGAAATCAGGGGCAGTCGGCATTACAGCTGCCTGGTTGGATTAGTGCAGGAGAACATCACTGAAGCCATCAAAGGTCCCAATAACTGCAGCACATTAATGCAAATCCTGTAATCAGTACATGTAAGTCAGTCCTGTGCTTGAGCCAAAGGGCAACAGGACACATAGGTCATTCATAATATGTGTCTATATAACCATTGAATCTGTTCTCTTTTCTGTCCTTGACAACACTAAGGATATGAACCCCAGAGTATGGTAGGCTACAAAGTACATATGTTTCTGTATTAATGAATTTGATCAACTGAGAAGTACACACAGTGAAACTGCTTCTCTTTGATATTAGATTAATTTAAATACCTTAATGCCCTCTAAAAAGTCCTTGATTAATCTTTTTTTTATCTAAAACAGTAGGTTACTATATGTCAAAAATATCACTAAACTTTCGGAATCCAACCGAGGTAATCCAGAATGGATTTCCCTACCTTTCCATTTACTTCAATTCAATTCCCTCTCTCCCATTCACAACAGCTCAAGTGGATGCTTCAGGCATACAGCATAAAACAGCACACCAGCTATAACTTGTCGAGTGATGTGTCAACGATAATGACCTAATTGCCTGCGTATAAACAAGCGCCTCTGGTCATTTATTTCCAACCTAATTTGACAGGCACATTTCTTGTTTTGGATTATGTAATGGAAAACAGTGTTCAGTGATAAGCAGTGTGTTGTACCTCAAAGCTGGCAATTAATTTCTATTAAACAGACATGATAAGCTGCAAGGAGTAAACTCACCTTTATTTAGCTGACGCGGAGGCCTGAACAGTGATACATTAAATAGCAAATAATAACACCATTTAAGCATTTAGACAGTAGGTAAAAAAACAGACACAAG
Organism: Alosa sapidissima; assembly: GCF_018492685.1. Lineage (NCBI taxonomy): Eukaryota > Metazoa > Chordata > Actinopteri > Clupeiformes > Clupeidae > Alosa > Alosa sapidissima. Next base: position 3,824,100 of record NC_055962.1, on the reverse strand, counting down.
CTAAGAGCGCATGAGTGGGTCAATTTGATGTGTTATTTATAGCTGCACACCACCATTAGGGGGCATAATTTGAGCAAAATGTGCCAGGACGTGCAAGACCTTGAGCTGCCAGAGCCAGACATGAAAATCTATTTCCACATTCAAGGGGATCTGTCGACTCTTTGGAGAACAGAAAGCCCAAGCCTCCTTGGCCTGCTCTCAGCTGCGTCAGAGCCAATACCTCTGGGGATCTTAATCATAGCTGCAAACTAAGGAATTGGGGTCAGGATTGCAAAAGAGAATGGAACAGGGCTCAGAAAGGTCTGCACTGTGAAATCAGCAATTCGTGTTGCAGAGGGTTGTCATTGAAAGATGCTTTAGCCTTTTATTTTACATATTTCCTAGTCTTTCACTGAGTGGAGCTACTTTTATATGCAGAGTAGCTTCAAAGCTAGAGGCAAATGGATCCAGACACTTCACTTGAGCCAGCACTACTCAGTTGACTTCAAGTCAGTCAGTTTCTGAGCAACTATCTAAGGAAAATGATGGGGTATAAATATGTTGACAATGCTCTTTAGGCATTACATGCTGTTCAGCACGTATGTTTGAGTTACTATTGCTGGGTGATAAGTGATACGTGTAGTATTTTACAACTCTGTGATGTGTACACTTAAAGCCATGTTCTTCTCTCCATTTCAGCATATCCCCGCCTTAATGTCAGTTTAGCCATTTACCTCATCAATCCATCTGGAGGCTGAATTAGCAAATTGCTTACAACGCAACTCATTTTTGACAACCTCTTTGGTCTTAACATCAAAAGCTCCGGAGGAGAAAAAAAAAGTGCAACCCAGGAATTTGCAGTGTAATGCAAATTAAATGATGCAGTACCCCCTCTCACCTCTCCAAAATAGACACATTTTTTAATGTTGATTAGCTTACTAAATAATATCAACACTGTTTTGGATAATTAATAAATAATATCAACAGTGTTTTGGATAATTTCTTTTTTGTTTATTAAATTGTGTACTTGAGTTTGAGTTTCCAACTTAAAATAGCCGTCCTGGAGCCTCTAAATCTATTATATATCCAAATCCTCATTTATACTGCAGTAAATAGAGCAGAGAGTGTACTGTATGTCAAATACTCAGTTTTTTCCAGAGTGACTTAGGGCGCATTCACACTAGACTCTTTGCGCCGAGCCGCAGTTCGTTTGCACCGATGTGGTTATTTTTGCTAATGTGAACGCAATCTACCGAACCCGGGTGTGGACCCAGGACTGAACCAGAGTCCACCAGATAACAGTGGTCTGGGGTACGGTTCGCTAGAACTCGAATACTCGAGTTCAAATGCTATCTGTTCCAAAACCAGGAAATAAAGAGAGTCTTTTTGTGATGTTGCCAAGTAAATAGAAAACTATTCTTTATGACATAAACGGACCTGCAAACAAAATAGTAATGTGAACGGAAACCAGCTGGGTCAGGTCTAGGGGAAGTAATCACACTCGGGTTCGGTCCAGTTAAACGGACCATGGGCTCTATCTTGCACACCAGCGCAATTGACTTTGTATACTCGCGCTTTTGTCTTTCCTATAGTCAGCGCATATTGGAATTTTCCCTCCACAGGTACATGTGTGCCCACGGGGGCGTTTCAGCGAAAAGAGGGGGCGTGTTACGGCGCAAACGGTCCCTGTTGATATTTTGCAGTTTCAGAAAACAATTCCGCCACAGACCAGGAACCTCCTGGTCTAAAGTCAGTGGCGCAAATTCAGATGCTATTTTATGTCAGCCTAATAGGAGTAGCTGTGGGACAAGTATTGTGGTGGGGTGATGTCTAATTGCAGTGCTCACATTTACTGGACTGATAGATTGCTGTGATTCTTATGCTTATATTCACTGTGTGACTGGTTGTAGTGCTCACGTATATTTGCTGTGCTCCTATTGATTGTATGCACCGTGTGATGCAAGATTGCTATTACCCAGACTGTTTCCTACCGAGGCTCTCAACTAACTCTTAATTGCTTGACGTGGACAATTATAATGACTATTACTACCCAGCCTATCCACGATCGCAACAGACAGCGAGGAGGAGTATAAAGAGGGGGTACAGCACTTACCGGGAGAGACGGTGGGGAGACGGACGCCACATCGGCCTTGGAGACGCCACTAAACCCGAGGGGGAAGACGCGAACGACGGACGAGCCAACTACCTGGGCTACGAAGATTCGATCCCAAACAGCGATCAACGCTCACTATTTCCACCTAAAGGGACGTAAGTCTGCCTGCTTGTTTGCGTGGTTGAACTTGTTTGAATGACCCACGGTGTCCTGATCCCTTGCCTCTTTGCTGTTCGAGGTGTGCTGGTTGCTGGTTCCGGGTTGCTGACAACGTCACTGGGAATTCGGGGGAACCCCTATCGTCACACGGAGGCGCGGCCGATGACGTCATACACTGTAGTTCCTGACCAGAAGTCAATTGAAAGCTACAGTCTACTACACCCAGATCGTCTCAGCTTAAGCTTGAACTGTGAACTTTAACTCACTATTTTTAACTAGTTTTAAATCTTACAACTATATATTAGAAATAAAGCAACTTGTATTTTTTTATACTAAAATTTGTTGTGAGCTTCTGTGTCCTGGGCATTGGTGAAAGGTTATGGGGAGTGTCTGAGCAGAAAGTTACCAGTTATACAGCCGTAAGGCGGACACTTACACTTGCAGGAGCGCTTGCTTGGGCGCCTGTGTTGCGCAATGCACTTTGCTCCTCTCATCTATACGACGCAGTTCCCATTTCTCCAAACCATACATAATTACAAGGACAAATATATTAGTGGACTTAATGAGATGTGATGTTGAACTGCATGCCGATGCCATTTAACCCAAATGTCCCAGCAGCAGCACGGGAGAGGAGAGCTTATCTGACAGATCTGCATTGTCTATAGTGAGGTAATGTTAGATTACATTGCAAAAATATCACCATGCATTCATAACCTCTTGATTCAGTGAGAGTGATCCCAAAACATCGGAAAGTGACATTTCTGTATTACATTTTGTCAAGAGGAAAAATCAATAGCAAACTGTTCCCAACTGACTATAGCGCTGTGAACCGTTTCTGGCTGCACCTGGCAAATCCGCCATCATAATAGCAATCCGCTATGGAACAAGCGTGCCTGTTGTTAAAGGGAATGTGAGATGACGCTCTGATTGGTTTATTGCATGTTACTTCCAAACCACACCCATAAATAATGTAGCTACTACAGACCACCCCATTTTAGATTTGTGTCGGGCGCAACAGTCATAATCCCGCTGCTAAAATAGAAACAGCGCCCAAGATCCGCCCACAAAGTCAATTGCGCTAAAATGTAAGATAGAGCCCAAAGTGTGAAGGCAACCTTAGTTACTGGCATGAACCAAGTGCACTTCACAACTTTAGACCTAACCTAATGGCAGAGATCTTCCTCTCCTCCTCCTCTTCCTTCTCCTATCTTCTACGAGCCCCAGTTCTTCCCCTAGACTTGCCATGTATTTAGCAAAAGACAACTGACAGGCAAACATTTGTTATGCACATAAGGTTAAGTAGGAGTTGAAGAATGTTGAATGAAAAGAAGGAGAGGAGAGAACAAGCAGATGATTTCATACACGTCTGAATAAAACATATTAGCATACATGCGGCATACATGAATCAGTCAAGACACATGCTGTGAAGCAGCTCAGTAGGTGTGCTGGGTGCTCATATGTTAACCAAACATCAGTTATGCCATTTGTTTATATCACAGCTCAAAAGGCTGATACACAATGTGCATGTAAAATGTATCATAAAGTGCATTGTGCATAACTACGGAGCCCAGGAGGTGTCATTGCAAGATATTTTTGTGTATCGAGAGAATGTGCGCTCATTTTACTAAATCGTGCACACGTTTTACTAAATTGTGCACTCATTTTACTAAATTATGCTCTCAATTTAGTAAATCGTGCGCACGATTTAGTAAAACGTGCACACGATTTAGTAAATTGTGCGTACAATTTAGTAAAACGTGCGCACGTTTTACTAAATTATGCGCTCAATTTACAACAATTAAAATGAGAGCACAATTTAGTCAAATGAGCGCACTATTTAGTAAAACGTGCGCACAATTTACTAAATCGTGCGCACATTTTACTAAATCGTGAGCACGATATACTAAATTGAGAGCACAATTTTGTAAAATGTGCGCACAATTTAGTAAGACGTGCGCACGATTTAGTAAAATGTGCACACAATTTAGTAAAATGAGTGCACGTTTTCTGGATATATACCAAACAATATCTTGCAATGACACCTCCTGGGCTCCGTACATAACAGTTTGGTGGGAATGAACAGTTGTAAGAAGAGGCTTTCTGCAAGTGAATCAGGTGTATACAGGAGTAGGAACACAGGTTAAAGTAAAAGTAGGAGTTGGATATGAATGTAAGGTAGGGTAAGAGAAAAGGGTTTGGGATGGGTTTCAGTCCTCAGGGTTCACAAACCCTGATTGGGATACGAGAAGCTGACATACCTCAGTCACCCTATAGGCACCCAAAGAGACAAACATAAGTACAAATATAATTTCATGAGTATCAATGCCATAGCACAATATGACACAGAGAGAAGGTGAGGTAGAGGGAGAGGTTGTGCTGGGAATAGTGGGAAGTTGCGGAAGGTGTGAGATCTTGATGCATTATTCTGAAGGTTGTGTGATGAGAACTACATTTAGTTTAGATTTAAAGATGTAAAGAATGTCCACTGCTCAGATGGAAAAAGGAACATTATTCCACAAGAGGGTGTCTCGATGGCAAAAGGCTTTGCTTCTTGTTGTGCTTTTTGATACTGTTGAAATTGCAAAAAGACCTGCACTCTGGTAACAAAGTGGTCTTGTTGGATGTGGGGGGGGGCAATTAATTCCTTAATGTAATTTGGAGTTATGCCATTAAAAGCTTTCAATATTAGAGGGAGTACTTTGAAGTCAATTACTTGTAGCGGGAAGCCAGTCAGGGAAGTATAAGAGAGATATATCTATTATAGGTCTACTAAGTATATAAGCAATTTTATTCTGAATAAGATAATTGAACTATTCTTACATTTGGACAGGAGAGCATTGCCATAGTTTAGTCTGAAAGTAATAAATGTGTGGATTTGATTTTCTGCATATTGAAGGGATGGATCCTTTGGTAATATGATGTACATGGAAAAATGTTTTGAGATATCTTTTCATTTATAACAGCCCCCACTTTTGATACTACAGGAAACAAGTGTGTGCAGATAGATTTACATGTCAAATACCAAAAACACCAAACAACTAATAAATAGTTACAGTTATACTAAAATAATGAGGTATTTTTAAGATATTTGGTGAGGTTGTGTTGTGTTAGCCTGGGTGAATTTAGAGCACAGAATGATAAATGCATGTACGCTGGGTAGCAGAAACAACAGATATGTGCATTAATCCAAAAATTTACAGTCACAATGAACTTAATGTTGTAAGTGTTCTTGTGTGTTTACAATAACTTACTATTTTGACATAATGCTAATTGATTAGCACTCTTTCCTACTTAGCTGCACCATGATGAACTCTGAAACAGTGTGAAACACAAATAGCAGCTGCACATGTAGATGTTGATCGATTCATTTATTTTCATAAACTAATGTAATATTTAATTCAGTTAGAATGTGCAACTGTCATGTCTCTGAATATTGAATCTGGTCTCATTCAGTGAGCTACAGGTAATGGTAACATTGGATAAGGCAAGATGAAAAGGAAAATGTACACATCTGTAAATTAAAAACATGTAAGACACTAAAAAGTTCAATGTTTTGTATAGGCCTATAAACCACTGAAAAGAGAATGGGTGACCTCTTGCATTTTAAATTCTGATCACTATGCTACTTTATAGAATGTTCCAGTAATCCATGCTCTATCCACTGACAAACTGTTTGAAGAGCTCAGGGCTTTGCAGGCAGACATACACTCTGATTAGGCATGTGGCCACACTCATCATATGCCTTCTTGCTGACTCCCCCCTAAGCCCTTATGTATGAAATTGGCATTAATGGAAACATGGCTGTGAGAGAGAGATATGGAACTGAACTCTTGTTGACTCTCAACTCAGGTGTGCTCCTGCATTTCAAAAGAAGGTAACCTTGTTCATGTCTGGGTTAACTGAGTTGTTATGCTCATGTATTATACTGTGCTTGTTCCAAGCTTCATTTCCATTTTCGGTGGGATGTGGGAGGTCACTGATGGTGTGTGCTGCTTCACCCAACCCACTCAACCTATCTATATATCTGCAATAACTAAATAAATATACTTACAGTAACAGACTTGCCTCCAAGGGAATTAAACAAACATGAAAGCTGTCTGGCTGCACATCATGATGTGAATGTAACTCCCAATCTACATCTTTAGGTTGAGTTCTTGGGCAGAGGTAGCCTAGAAATCTATACGCACCCTAGCGGCTGCAAATTACGTTTGCTGGCTAGTCTAGCAACTCTCCGTTAGCTTGTGAGCTCGAAAAATTAAATTTCTATCAGGCCAATCAAATCGTGTATAGAGTTGTTAGGCGGGCTTAACATAATGATTGATGGCAGAGTTGCAACGGTTTGGCTTGAAATCCCTGCTACTTGAAAACAAATAAGATAATGTTGCTGTTGGCGAACAGTGTGACACGAGTTAAGCTTTTATTAAGTTGGCAAAAGTTTGAACTAGCCAACTAGCTCCGCTGGTGGGAAACCATGGGACTCATAGCGCTGTCCTATTGCGTGCAGAGGAAATTTGAAAGACAACCGATTATCCCGCCCCTCGGACTGAGCACTGCGAACAGTGAGTGCCCAGACCCTACATTTTAATGTGGGTCTGGCTCGTCATGCTAGGGCAGAGGCTTATATGCTAAAATTGCCACTGTTAGTTGATACAAGAGTGTTAGATGAGAAGATTTGTTTAGATTTGTTTTGTTCGTTTGATTGTTCATTTGTGTTTTGTTTTAAAAAAAAAAAAACACTTACTTGTTCTTTCATGACTGCGGCTTGCCGCTTGCCCAATTTAGGTTTGGGTTGTGCAAAGTAACACAAACTAAAAATATGACTCTCAAAGTTGTGCCTCTCAAAGTCATCGATTTAATAACTAACCGATGTGTGCCTTCCAAATGAACCTGCAACTTTGTTGTCATACACCTGGGAGAGAGAATATATGTACAGGTACATGCCAGATTTCAACAGATCTTTTGATGACTGATGACTGGCTTTGAAAAATATCAACAACATACTTTTCAGATCTGCCCAAAGTTTTGCTCTTTGATTTCAGCAAGGGTGTGTCACACAGTGTCACAAAGTAAAAAGGTCTCTTCATTAAACATACCATGAGGGCACTTTATCAGCTCATAGTGGCATGAATATGATACTATTCTCAGAGAAGTGTTTAGTCACACACACTCTCGCTACTATACCCTCCCTCACAATAGCTTTGAGATACATGCAGCACTTACCATTCACCACTTCAGTAAGGCGTAAGGTTTGCAAATCATGAAACATCAGATTGAATAGAATGCAACATCTCTCAACAGCAACTTGCGAGCTGATGTCGAGTGGGACTCTTATCGAGAGAGCACAGGTAAGTCACTCAATAATGTGAGCATAATCTCAAACACTGATAGCGTAGTGACATTAAACTCCCCTCGATTCCATTACCTGATAGAAGGGACTTGAGAGGACAACAGGCCACTAGACTTGAAGTGATTGGATCAAGGTTACACAGCCACATCCTACAGTTGGTTTGACGGAGAATCTGTTCATCAGTCTGACGGTTCATGCCGGCGGGAGATAATGTTTGCATTAATGTGGGAATGAGCGTCAGTGCATCCCCTCCAACCTCAAAAACAGCCATGTAAACACACATAAACACACAGCAGAACCAAATGCAGATAAAGCCTGAGTTTCAGCCTGTAGCCTCTAATTCAATGAGTGTCACTCACTTCTGTTGGGCTTGATAACATTCCCCATGATGCCCAACAATTCTGGCAAAGTTTTCAACAGCTGTGACCCGGAACACACTGTACGAAGCCAGACAAACGCTGCGTTTCTTTTGCTGGATGTGAGAGCACCTGCCTGCAGAAGAAGTGGAGATTGTGGAGGCCGATTCTAATCTACAAAAGCATCTCCCTGGAGACAGACAGGGCACCACGAACACACCAGCGGTCCATGGGAACAGCTTTCATTTACTCCACTTGTGCAGCTTAAGATGTTTCCCCATGGATGTAAGAAGATTAACAGAGTGGTGCTGCTCGGTGTGAGAAAACAGCAGGCAGATAATAAGATACAGTGCCACTTACTATTTACTTTGCAGGTTTAATGTTAGAGGCTTGATCCCTGTGTCCTATTGTTTGGTTTCGCTGTGTGGGGCACTTTTAACATTGGCAGCTTGGCTTAAGAGGAGCTCTCAGAGGTGGCCTGGGGGTAGCAAGTTAGCAGGTGGTTCCTTCCTTTCAAGGGTTTATATCTAACCTAAAGCAAAACAACTGCTTTACCTAAGTGTCTCTCAATGAGTTGAATTATAAGTAGCTTCTGTTGGTTTGTGATGGAGAGCCTTGAGTCAGGTTTGAAAGGGTGGTAAAGATTGATTGAAGTGAGGAGCCTGTCTTTGCCTTGGTGTAATCACAAGAGTTTACAAACATTTTCAGTTATCAAACTTTGCTAGACCTTAAGCAGTCTGTTTTTGTGACCATTCTACTGAAACTACTCTCCCCTGGATGACTCCACAATATCAGCATAGATTTCTGCATGCCTCAGTGATATTTCAGTCTGGATGAGGGATCGTCACCTTCAGATCAATCTTTCCAAAACTGAGAAACTGGACTTCCCTGGTGTAAACAGACCTGGTTAATCCTCATTGACCCTAACTAAAACTGCTCTATAACTTTTGTGTTAAGATTGATCGGCAGCTTAATTTCTCTGAGCATGTAGCTTCTGTTTTGAGGTCTGGTCAGTTCACACACTTTTATAATGATTGAAATATCAGACCCCATTTCACACAATATGCAACACTTCTTCTTGCGTGTCCTGTCAGACTATTGCAATGCAATTTGAATGGGCCTGCCAGCATGTGTAGTGGGACCGTTGCAGATGATTCAGAATATGGTGGTAGGCTACTACATTTGGCCTTTGATCAGCCAAAGAGGACACATGGGACTCTAGTCACCCTTCCTTAACTCCCTGTATGTTCAAATTCAATTCAAGTAACCCCCTCTCCATCACTTGAGCATCTGTTGTCTCTGCCTTTACTCATGGTACCTTGGTGGTAAAATGACCTAGAGCTATTGCCAATCTAGACCATTCCAGCCACAGCTTTTGTTTGGTTAGTTTGAGGTTTATATATGAGGCATATGTATATTGCTTTGAGTCATAACAACAATAATAATAAAATAATAATAATAATAATAAATAATGATAATTGATATCTTTACTTTAAAGCAACACCAAAGAGTTTTTTTATACCTTAAAATAATGTTTCCAAAATCGTTTCAGTGGTTCATCAACTCGTAACAGGGTGAACGGCAATTCTGCATTCGCTTCGCGGCCCTCATCGGCTATAACCGCACTATGTAAGTTTGCCAGATCAGGTAGCGGATTTGTAGTTCGATGGAATGAGACATAAGAAATTACAAATCTGACTTGCATCTGTTGTCGCAATACATTGTACTTTTATAAGTCATGCAAAATATTCTATCTTGTCTGTGGACATCGTTATTTGCAAAGTCGGTGCTGGATAAACAAATAGTGTGCGTACTTGATATTTGTTATTTTCCTTTTTTCTTATGTAATGCTTTGTAAGTTGCTTTGTACAAAAATGTCAAACTACTACTGTGCTACTGGCTACTGTGACTAGCATCATAATGCATAGCACAGAAATGTGAGTTCTGAGTTTGGTGTGGTTGTACTCCACCACATTTTTAAGATGGTAAAAAGGTTGCTCTCCCTTGAAAAACAGTTCTAATGTCTTTACCACTGTCTCCTTGTGTAGGAATCTATGAAAAAGCCCAGCTGCAGTCTGAGTGGTGGGGATGGAAATAAGTCACAATGTCAAAACCGGATGTGAACAACACAAGGATGACAGGCCAGAGAAAGGGCTGCAACATGCTGGCCTGCTTAAGCTTGCTACCAAGCATTGGCTGAGTATTCGGTTGCTATGGGAAGACACTGTAATTATTTTGACACCTGCCACTACGCCTCTGATGGCGGTTATCTCACTCCATCCTGTCCACTTCTCCTCCTGTGACAAGCTTCCTCTGGCCTATTCCCTGCTCCACACTTAGTTTGGCATTACTGTGATACACAGCTAATAATATGGGAGAGAGCAGATAATGTTAGAATTTGTCCCTCAGCGTGAATTGATGTGAATTTTTTGTCCCACAGCTGTGGCACGCTGTGCTTGTAGTATGTCCTTACAGCACCTCATTTACTATGAGGAAAGGTCAATACTGGCTGGGGTGGAAAAATCCATGGCTATTAGAGTGATGTTGTCCATGTCAATAACCTCAGAAAGACCTCCTGTCTCATGAGCCAAAGAAGGGCAGAGGACAAAAGACCATCCACTGTGCAAACCGGGCCTACAATTATACTTAAATATATATGAGTATAATAATAATAATAATAATAATATATATATATATATATATATATATATATATATATATATATATATTCTGAATATGTGTAAGTTTCTGTGTCTGAATTTTCACTGCGTTTGTATAGTGGACCTATTGGCACAGTGAGCAAGTGTCATGGAAGTCAAGTTTTTCACTTGACGAGTCGATGGAATGCTCCACCTAGACTCGCTGTTGACCAAAAAGGGGTTAATTCTGTGGACATGATATCATATTTTTCCCATTAGTGCCCTGCTCCCTGTGTGGGCCTGGGGGATATCAGATGGCCGCGCAGGGCTGATTAAATAAGAGCAAGGAATACACAAGAGTGGCCAGCACCAGAGGTCTGAAGTTTTTGGGGTCACCTAAAAAAAAAGTTGTTTAAATTGAGTTCAGTTGCAGTGTCGGCACTCTCCAGGGGGAGCTCAGCTGAATTTATGATGTGGTGTGTGTGTGTGTGTGTGTGTGTGTGTGTGTGTGTGTGTGTGTGTGTTTGTGTGTGTGTGTGTGTGTGTGTGTGTATGTATGTGCGCCCGTCAAAGGAGGAAATCTGGACAGCGAATCAAGCCTAGGATCCTCATCCATTATCGACAGACAGCAGGGTGTCTTTATCGGCCGCCATGCACAGAGCACTCCACTCTGGCAGTCTGGTGGGCACCCCAGTTGCACTGGCAGGGCATCACAGCGCCAGCTTTTGGAAAGGGCTGCGCCCGCCGGATCCCCCTGGGCAGCGCTGAACTCCTGACCCCCTCTGTCCTGCAGACGAGTGTCACTGCGCTCTAAATCCCTTAATCCGTTACACAAAGAATTTTAGAGGGAGAAAATGCCAGTAAAGGTGCGGGCGATTTAAAGGAGGAAGGAGAAAAAAGACTCCTGGAAGGGACTCAGCGCCTCTGATTCTTTGGGATGGAGGTTGTGGTGGTGGGGGTGTGCAGTGGGGGTGGTGGAGGAGGATGGGGTGGTGCATTGTGCTGTGTTTTGCCTGAGAGGGAGTGTGGAGAGAAAAGAAAGCACATTTTAACTGTTATTATTCACCATCTGCTGCTGCCGACGCCATGCCTGAGAGTGTGTCAGTGTTGAGCTAGATTGGCTTGTTAACTGTGCGCTGTTGAATGAGCATGCAGAAAGCAGTGCAGATGAGCAAGTGACCGGCTAATCTCTTTAGTGTATGGGACGATGCAGGCACCCGCTCTAATTGATTCTGAAATGACTGAGGCTGTGTGTGTGTGTGTGTGTGTGCGTGTGTGTGTGTGTGTGTGTGTGTGTGTGTGTGTGTGCATGGGGTGCTGGTTTTGGAAGGTTTTACATTCTTGTGGGGGTTGCTGTCTCTGAGCCAGGATGTAAGTTGTATGCGTGATTCACATCAGATAAGAGGCTTAAGTTTGTACAGACAACCTGAATTGTACACACTGAAACCATAGCCTCTTGTTTGCCTATGCTGTGGTGACTAGCCATCTGAATCTTCTCCACAGAGATGATGTTTAGATTAAAGAAGTTGTATAGATGTCTCAATTCCTCTCCACTATTGCCTATTCCACTCTTCTGCTGTTTTACTGAATCTGTTTCAGGAACTGGAAGGCAGAAAAAGAGATTATGGTGTCTCTATAGACAGTTCTTGCTGCCAAATATTTCCCCCTATTTCCTCAAACTCAGTCAGTAATTAAGCTGACAGAATTATTTTCTTACGTCTCAATAGTTTACTATGGTGGATGGAATCATCTGTTAGACAATGAGAGCAGAATAAAATAAATAAAGTTGATGAAATGTTGCATGTTTACTTGTTTACGAACACCAGATATAAAATAAATTCAGTATTGACAATTATATTGTGAATAAATGTGTTCGCTTGTCCCCCCCCCCCCCTCCCCCCCCCCCCCCCCCCCCCCCCAACAGTTGCTAACATTTTGTGCCACGCACTGGTGCCCTTGTCAGAATGCTGTCCACTTTACTCCCCCTAGTGGAGAAAGCTGTCACTCCTGGGCAGGCAGACATCAAGTAAATGCAGGTCTCTAGCAGTCATATTGCCTCAATCAGGGCTTTGCTTCCTGTTAACCATCAACCTTTTGAAACAGATCAATAGAGAAAATTATTCTTTGCCAACCCCTTTATTGACAGACACATGGAAAGTAATTACTATCTGGCATCAGGATGGTGTTTATCACAAGAAGAAAACACTATTTAGGCCTACATGTTTTAACACGTGATTTAGCATACTAGTAAGATCATATATAATCTTAATGAAGATATACAGCATAGGCTACTGCTAATGTGCATATAACAGTTCTATATTGACATATTTACATTGACACAATGCAGTAGCCTGCAAGGAACAACACATACCACATTTCAGCTGCTGCTGTGCTGTGCAGTGTGGAGATATATTAATTTAAGGATAGGTACTACAACAGCACATCTGAGTGTTGCTATTGATGTCTTGCAGTGATGTGAAATAATCATTGAAGAGAAGATTAAATGCGATCAGCGGTTAGACAACGGCTGTGTATCCCCTACAGCCAGCTGCAGGATCAATAAACACAAGTTATGGGCAGTTTGCAGCTCCATGCACATTCTCAGATTGTGCATATTTTCTATAAAGTCCACGCTCAATGCTTGGCTGTAGGTGTTTAAATTGGGGTGTGCTCTGTCATCTGCAGTTAATCGTTTGAGAAGGGAAAAAATCTCATTAGAAGTTATCTTTTAAGGTGATTAATCCTCACTTGTTAATCCCCATGTTAGAACTTTATTTAAAACAAGCAACAAAAGCTCACTAGGGATTTAAAACAACTGAAAGGCTCTCACCCTAGAGCCATGCTTTTTGGATCAAGTGTTGGATCATCCTTTTTAAATTCCCAGAGTAAGTTCCATAGAGACCCTATAATGGATCTGTGCTAGAAGAACAATAGAGGTGCTGGTACAAAGTGGAGCGTCAGGGCCAGAGACTGCAGACTAAACATACACTAATGGGACTGATGCCATTTGCTATCCTGGAACAAATCGACTGTACTAGTCTCTTGGAATGACACTGGGTACTTTTGAAACATAAGTTTTGAGTTCCCACATTTGACAAAAGCACAAATACAAATTTGATCTGCAATCTGTTTACTAACTTGAGCAAAATGTGTTTGTGCAGTGGGTTAAGAACTGGGTCAAGGTTAAATAATGCAAAGTACAGTTCAAACAGTATCCTATTAACATAACACATTGCGTAGGTGGAGGAGCATAGTAATGTGCAATCAGGTCATGGTTTGAAACCTTAAGGGAATGCTCAGAAAATGAACTCAGACCAATGGAACTTCAAAGACTGCAAAACAAGGTGAAAACAAGTTCATTTATCAAACAATTGCACCGAAATATATGAGGAAATTCCTTGAATTTCCCCTGGGGATCAATAAAGTATCTATCTATCTATCTATCTATGAGAGCTGGTTGTGTGACCTCTGAATGATCTTTTGTTTTTATGTTACATAAAGGTAGTGTGATTTTAATTTCAAATGTATTGTCAATGCCTGTGGCCTAAACCCACTGAATGGATACAGGACACAGCGTCCCGCCCCCCCCCCCCCCCTCCATTCCTCTGCTTGAGGTGACTCTGAGTCTAGGTCTGAGTCTGGCTTTTGCTTTATCGGCAGCTGTAGCTCTGCTTCGTATATTTAAGCTCTAAACTGGAGATTTTTTTTTTTGCTCGTCGTCTGTGAGTCACCGTTGTAAGACTAGAGAGAAAATAACAAACAACTTATGCGCCAAAACAGCTCCTGTTAATAATTTCATGTGCGTTTCATCGGCCTACTCTTCTTCAGACTGCTTTTACTAACACAAAGGATGCCATCTTAAATACATCATAGGATGGTGTAATCCCAATTTGCATAATCAAAGCTCATCTTACAAGACAAATATTTACAGTGATAAGACAATGTACAAGATTATTAAAAGTGCATAGAAATGGATATCATTTTTTGCAAAATACTATACATTTTTATGTGAAAACATCAATACAATGACACAATATTTGTAGAAAAATCAACACAATAACACAAAAACACAAAAACATACATCACAAAAACATACATCACAAAAACGGTTGGGTATCAAAATCCTCACTGAGGCCATGAGGAGCTAGAGTCTCCCTGTGAATGTTCAAAAGTGTTATCTTTTAAAACGCAGAGTTTGTGTCTTCTCCTCTGTGTGCATGTGTTAATGTTTCTATCCCTAAGTATCAAAGATTAGATATATTATGTTTTGAATGGCTTCTACATTTTTTCTTGGAACATGGAAGGGAATGTAACCCCTCTACACTAATTTCATTGGACCTCATTAAAGAGGTACTAACATGTTTTTGCCAACATTTACAATAAAATGATCATTTAATTTAAATCGTATTTATCATTATTGTTTAAATTCAATTTCTACAAACATGCAACTTATATTTAACATTTGCATATTGTCTTACCAGTGTGATACCCCTACCCCCAGTTGCGATGCTGCATAACAACATCATGTGGTATTGCTGGTGGTATTCACTCTCCCTTTACCATTTAATGTGTCTGTACAGCCATCTGCTAGATCACACAAAATGAGCTACACAGGGGCAGACATCTTCATCCAGACAAACCACCAACAGGGCTGTAGCAGTCTAGAATATTCCATACTCTACCCAATCAGCCCATCAACTCTTTTGCTGTTTAGTTTATGTACTTACAAACATACTGATAATCCCATAAAAAGTGAAAGATTTCATAGCAGGGCCAAAGGCTGCCACAAGTTTATAATACAAGATCAATGGGATCAAGACATGCAGATAATCATTTATTACAAACAACAAAGAGTTGAAGGCACAGCCTAAGTGTGATTTTAAAAGAGGATTAAACTTCAATATAGGCAAATCTATATTTAGACAGTGTTGTATATATCTGTTTTTGTGAAAGTCGTTAAAGCTCCAAATGGATAGGGCTTGTTTGCCGTCTGGGGCAATGAGAAGGCTAATATCCGTACACCTCTGACCTACTTGTGTAACAAATGTTGAAAATAGGATTATCTCTGTCATATCATGAAAATAAGGTATGGGGCTCATTGCTTTGCCTGCAGATGTGTATTCTCTTCTGATAACACCAGTCTGTTTTTTTTTTCTTTTTCAAACAGCAAGCTTACTCTTAATTTATGTTGTTAAAAGCAGTGTTTTTCATTTTCAGAGAAAAAAGGCAAGGCAATAAATACATTTGAAGAAAGCCATGCGGACTGGTGTTGGACGGACTCAGTCAGAGAGGAAAGTAAGCCTTTATCTGAGAAGTGAAACGAAGCAGAGCATCTATGGGTGGGGGAATGAAGATACTGTAGGAAAATAACAACCAGTGAGAATATGATGAAATGTTGCATCCACATGCCCTTTGTCTATCTTGTCTGGATAAATTGTTTATACTATGGCAGCAGCATTACTATTACACAATACATACGTTACAAACATTGCATGACAAGTGCTTGGTAATTGGTGAAGCCACAGATACAGTATAATGATTGCCAATGGAGGCTTTGTGTCATGAGTCTTAGTGCTGTAGTGGTGTTTACGATGACAACACAGAGACAGTGGTGCTGAAGCACTGTCATGCTCTAGGCACATTTTCACCAAAAGAAACTGATAGGAGAATAGAAGGAGAGAAATAATGAAGGGGTAGCAATTGTAATAGTTTCTCTCTTCTGTATTTTCAAATTATAAATCCAATGCTCATGTCAGAGTTTTAAATTAGCACAATATTATATTGTTCTTAGCACTCGACCCCTTGTTCGCTTGTTGGCTCTGTACTAGTCACAGTGAGACTGCTGGGAACAAGACTATCAAATCAAAGCCTTGTTTTTGTCTGTTGCATTGCTTCAGGCAGGAGCTGGAAGAAGAGCGAACAAATCCACCTAGCTTTGAATCTACATGCAATAACTGGAGATTTACTAATGTATGTCCAAATGCTCTATTGTTATTATGAAAAGCAAATTCACAGTCATCAATGGAACACAGTACTTGTGACACATTGTAGCTCACCAAAAAATGTATGTAATCGCTTTACACTGATTCAACCCAGATCCCAGAAAAATAAAAATATTCATTTTAATATTCATTTTGGTCTTTGGTCTTTTGGTGATGTTGAACGAATGTGTGTGTGTGTGTGTGTGTGTGTGTGTGTGTGTGTGTGTGTGTGTGTGTGTGTGTGTGTGTGTGTGTGTTTGTGAGCATGCTGGTGGGTCAGGGTAATGGGGGCAGACACACAGTAATTTAGCTTCTCTGCATAGTTCTAAAATGGAACACCTCATGAAATTTTACCAGACCCAGTCTTGCGATGCAAAAAAGAGAAAGAGAATGAACAGCCATGGTAACCTGTTGCTCATGTGGATGAGGGGGAGTGGAGTGTTGCAGACACAGATGCATGCGTCTCACTAGCTGAAATAGTAACTGGCAGCAGTAAAGTGCAGAGAGGAGAGGAGAGGAGTAGAGAGGAGGGGAGAGGAGAGGAGAGGAGAGGGGCTGAGTGAGAGGCGGCAGCCTGGCAGGGAGCTCTCTGAGTCGGGCCCCGAGGAGCGGGGAGAATGGGACACCTGGAGGATAATTAAGTGAGCAGGCAGCAAGTGTAGAATTGACTGAAGTGAAATTATTTCATTAGCTGTATTGAACCTCCTCATTGTCCCCCAAGAATACACCTGAATCTGGTGTTTGTGGAGGAAAGATGGAGGCAGTGGTGAGGAGGTAGAGTGGTTTGTGTGTGTGTGTGTGTGGGTGGGTAGGGAGAGTGGTGTGTGTGTGTGTGTGTGTGTGGGTGGGTAGGGAGAGTGGTGTGTGTGTGTGTGTGTGTGTGTGTGTGTGTGTGTGTGTGGTGGGTGGAGAGGGAGAGTGGTGTGTGTGTGTGTGTGTGTGTGGTGGGTGGGGAGAAAGAGAGGGAGAGGGAGACAGAGTGAGAAGGAGAGAAATCAAGTTGCTAAGCTGTCTGTCTGGCTGACTGGAATTTTAAGGTTCTCAATCCAATTACACAACGCTCTGTATGAAATGGCATTTCCTGGAGAAGACCATAATGTGTCGTACTTTCACCGTGAAGAGCATCAAACTTTGCCCTTCAAATAAGTGCAGCCATCACAAGCACAAATCATTATCTTATGATGGCATGCTAAATATGTCAATGTATCCTACAAAGGCAGTTGTGAAACTGAGACCTAGAGCTGTGATGCCAAAAATATAATTCTCCTTTCCTGTTAACATTTATCCAGACTTCAAAATCATTATTTGTCTTTCTTGAGCAGTGCACATTCAACTGTTTATAAAACTCTCCCCCATAAAATCCTTCAATAATTCACATGGATTAAACAATCTGTCTGTGAGATAACTAGATCTGATGATGGAAACTTAAAAAGTTGTCAGTTTTTTAGATAAAAAAATGACAA